>NC_081538.1:29725923-29900923 GCF_030273125.1 Centropristis striata | reverse complement strand
CCATCAGCAAAAATAACTAAATCTAAGGTTTAAATAGTGATGCATTTTATCAAAATCACTTTGACATGTCTAATTTAAAACATGTCCAAAAATAAAGTGTTTGCACTCACCAGATCCTGTTAAAAACATGAAATTCTGCTCTCAAGAGAGGTTGGAAGTCGAGGTTGTTAAAATGAAAGTAGTTCATTATGTATAGCATGTTGTGGATATTTCTTAATATTGGTTAAACTGATGGAAAATGTTGTGTACAGATTCAATTTGTGTAGAAGAAAATATCAAAGAAATTAAACTTGTGTTGTGTACATAGTGAGGACCAGAACACACCAACAGAGTGAGGACATTTCGGCCGGTCCTCACTTCTTTAAAGGCTTTTTTGAGATTTCAGACTTTGTTTTAAGGGTCAAAGGTTACATGATAATGATAATTAACTGAAACTGTATTGTGTGGTTACAAAACTAACTAAAATTATAGTGAAAAAGTCCTTCGTTTTCGTCTTTGTCAACTTTTTTCATACATAATGAAGATGGATCAGACAAAGGAAATAAAGGCAAAATTTACTGTGACCTCTTTTAATCTCCCACCCAACAAATACCCCATTACAAAACACTAAAACTAACACTAAAACTAGCAAACTCACTTTAAAAACTCAGCAAAACTAACTGAATTTTGAAAACAAAAATTCACAACAAAATTAAAACTAAAACTAATGAAAAATCCAAAACTATTATAACCTTGGAAGGGAATTCACTATTACAATGAGGGTCCTCACAAAGATAGAAGTACAAGAATGTGTGTGTGTGTGTGTCTTACTCTGCGGGCCATATAAACTGGCTCCGAGCTGTGACAGTTGACCCGTTGAGGAAGCAGAGGAAGACGCCAGCATCTGAAGAGAGAAAAACCACAAACGCATCCTTTAACTCTCCTGAAAATATCATTCTTTGTTCACCACAAAGTCAATAAAAACTTTAGGACTTAAAGACCCAAAACAGTTACATTACACAGTTCAGACTGCAGTCTTTGCAGTTTTTTTTTTTTAAAACCTTTTTTAAGTTCAGTTTCAGTCCTAAAAATGTTTTAAAAAGTTTAATAGGAAACTAGGCCTGTCACCAAAACACATATTTTGGGACGATATATTTTCCCAGAAACTATCAGGATAAACGATAATATCGCTGTATCAATGTTGTTTTAGTTTCATAACAATATTAGAGCATAATAAGTAAATCCTTTTCCACAACGATGGATTTTTTAATCTGGACAATATTAAACATGGAAAGAAATATTAAAATAACCTAGATAAATAAAACATAATTAAATAAACTACAACCAAAACAAATAAAATAGACCTTCAGGCTGTTAACAAAACATTGCTATGAGATAATCATTATGTATTTTATTATTAAAATAACACATAAACAGCTGGAATGGCTGCTTGGGAAATATAGTTGTTTTTCAGCAATTATTACTGCCTGTCAAACATTTGCAGCTTTACTTTAAACTCAAAAAAGCACAAAAAGTCACACATGTAAACAAAAATATATTGAGTCCAGAAAAAAACGATCGTGTCCATTTTTATATATCGAACGATATATAGTACGATAGTAATTATCAGGACAGGCCGAGCTGCAGTCTCAAGAAAAAATACTTAACTTTGTACCTTTTTTAGGTGAATTTCAGTCCTAAAAATGTAAAGTTTAATAGTAAACGTACGTCTTTGTCAGGGCGGTGTGGAGGGAACATGGACTGTTGGGTGTAGTAGAGGCTGGAGTCGTCCGTGTAGTCACTCTCTACCCCTCCCTCCATAAACTTCTTCCGGTTAGCACCAAACATACCTCGTGTCACCTGAGGAAACAGACACAACAAACAAGGGTCAGACACTGCAGTCAGGTGAAGCTTTTCCTTCCCGTCACACCTGCAGGATTTCTCCAAAAGCTGTGATTCATGTCAAAAAACCTCTATTTCAATAACTAAGAATACAGCTTTGGCTGTTCTCAGGAGCAACTGAATCTCTGCATGCATGTAACAAAATAAAAGCATGAGCTGTTTAACATTTACGCACATTATGTACTTAAACGCTTTAACATGCATCTTTGATTCTGCAAAGGCGAGCAGGTATCATGCTCACGTTATATTGAATAATGCAGAAAAACACAATTAATCTGTGTTTTTCCACATTTGTTCTTGTTTCATTTTTACGTCAGATGTCTCCAAATACTGCTGGATCCATTTCTGCTCAGAAATTCTGCCTTATTTATGATGCACAGAGTGTATTACTAATTTTTTAAGGTGTCTTAAAGAGTTTGTCTCTACTATGGTTCAACAAACCCATGTTGCACTAATAATTAAAATATACCTAAAAGAGGAATAATGGAATAACTGCAGGCTTTAAACAGAGCAACAGCTGCAAACTCAGTCCTGTTTTAACTAAGATGACCACAGATTAATCTGTAATTAGAGATTTGTATGAACAAATAAGGAGACAAATAATTGTGTCAAAGTAGCACCTATATACTTTACAAGTATATATGCTTCACAAGGTGAAATTTTAAATAAATGTTTGCAGGAAAATGTTTTGGTGCACATTAGATTTTATAACATAAACTATATGAACTGTGCAACACGTCTGGAGTGAACATGACAGAGGATAGTTTAATATGTTCAAACTAGATGTATAAAAAGTCATTTTTCTGGAGCAAATAAATGCTCAAGATGTAATTTTTTTGGCCCCTAGCAGTTTCTCTGATAACTGAAGATCAAGATATCTGACCGCTTTAATCCTTAATCCTTTTAAAACAGAGGTAAAAACCACCAAGATCTAAAAAGAAGTGTATTGTAAAAAATGTGGCTTGAAAACGGGATCAAAAGTCAGTTTAGGACAGCGACTTGTAGACAACGGCAACCCTGACGCATGCACAAAGAGGATAAAACGTATAAAAATTGTAGGAAAAATTTAGGATAATGTGAGCACACCACTCAATAAAATATTTAACATTTTGTCTGCTTGTTTTTAGACATTTTATTGCAGAAATGCTGCACATTATACCTTTAATAGTTGCAATAATAGTTATAAGCAACCCCAGGCTAGAAATGATGTTGATGCTGACAGCCTGTGTCTTTTTGCACATTTTTATACAATATCTTCACTAGGGCTGCAACTAACTATTATTTTCATTATTGATTACTTAAACGATTAATCGATTCGTTATTTGGTCCATAAAATGTTGAAAAATATCAACCAGTGTTTCCCAAACCACAAGATGACGTCCTCAAATCTCTTGTTTTGTCCACAAACCAAAGAGATATTCAGTTTATTGTCATAAAGGAACAAAGAAACCAGAAATGTTCACGTTGAAGAAGCTGAAATCAGAGAATTTGGACTTATTGTCTTAAAAATACCCCTCCTCAAACCAAACCAAAACGATTAGTTTAATAATCTATTATTGTTTGATTAATCGAATAATTGTTGCAGCTCTACACACCACTCAATAAAATATCTAACATTTTGTCTGCTCGTTTTTAGACATTTTAATGCAGAAATATTACACATTATACCTTTAATAGTTGCAATAATAGTTAAAAGCAACCCCAGGCTAGAACTGATGTTGATGCTGACAGCCTGTGTCTTTTTGCACATTTTTAAAAGGAAAGTTTGCACACTTGCACAACTGCACAAGACTACCACAATATAAAGGTCTACCTACCTTAAACTATGTTTAAAACCGGGTAAAGAGCTGGTGTGTGTGCATGAGGTGGTGTAAACATGCAGCTCCCCTGCTGTGAATGAACAGTGATGTTTCAGGATTACTTTTGTTTACTCCAGCAGGTTAGCAGGACATCTCCAATCCCTGTTAGCACTAGCCCACGGTGTAGCATCACGGCTAGCTAGCGTTAGCCTCGGGAGCTAACGCTAGCCCCGGTAATCTGTCTTTAAATAATTAACCCAATTGACACAAAATGCTGTTTTTTTGTAACACAGATAAACCGGCTGGTTAATATCCGCCTTGAGTCCCATATAAGGTAATAGCTATTAGCTTGCGTTACCTTGTTAGCTGTAAAACAAAAAATGTGTCCGGAGCTAAGTGCTACCCGAGGACTGCTCCTATGCTAACGGCTAATGCCATAGGAATGCATGGGGGCGCTAGCATGGGAGCTAATGCTAACCACCAGGCGAGCTATCCGGCTACTAACGCCGCTACAGGAGGGCTTATAAGCGGATATAGCGCCGTGTGGTGAACCGGGGAAGGCGGCCGTGCAGACAGGTCGTCGGTGGAGAGGGAACCGGCCGGCCAGGTGTGTTTTTGTTGGGGTTTGGGCCTCCGTCCGTCCGTTAGTTCCCCAAAACAACAACAAAAAGCACCGAAACCAGCGGAGCTCCGGGTCTAAACTCTGCTCTGCTCCCGGCGGCCCGGCGCCCCGCTCACACACACACCAGCGGGGCTCTAATTCAGACCAGCGGAGTTCTGGTTCTGGAGGGTCTCGGCTGAAAAAGAAAGAAGTTAAAGGAATAAAAGAAGAAGAAGAAGGAGCTCACCGCATCAATCTTTCTTCCCCGCTACAATCCAAGATGGCCGTCATCTCTTCGCCAATCAGCCAATCAGAGACGATGCTGGGAGCCTCTGACCCCCGAGACTCCATCACTACTCTACTCTACTCTACTCTACTCTATTCTACTCTACTCTACTCTACTCTACTCTACTCTACTCTGTTCTACTCTACTCTACTACTGTACTCTGTTCTACTCTACTCTGTTCTACTTTACTCTACTACTGTACTCTGTTCTACTCTACTCTGTTCTACTTTACTCTACTACTGGACTCTGTTCTATTCTACTCTGTTCTACTTTACTCTACTACTATACTCTGTTCTATTCTACTCTGTTCTACTTTACTCTACTACTATACTCTGTTCTATTCTACTCTGTTCTACTTTACTCTACTACTGTACTCTGTTCTATTCTACTCTGTTCTACTTTACTCTACTACTATACTCTGTTCTATTCTACTCTGTTCTACTTTACTCTACTACTGTACTCTGTTCTACTCTACTCTGTTCTACTTTACTCTACTACTGTACTCTGTTCTACTCTACTCTGTTCTACTTTACTCTACTCTACTAATACCCAGAGACTCCATCACTACTCTACTCTACTCTATTCTACTCTACTCTACTCTGTTCTACTCTACTCTATTCTACTTTACTCTACTACTGTACTCTGTTCTACTCTACTCTGTTCTACTCTACTCTACTCTGTTCTACTCTACTCTATTCTACTCTACTCTGTTCTACTTTACTCTGTTCTACTTTACTCTGTTCTACTTTACTCTGTTCTACTTTACTCTACTACTGTACTCTGTTCTACTCTACTCTGTTCTACTCTACTCTGTTCTACTTTACTCTGTTCTACTTTACTCTACTACTGTACTCTGTTCTACTCTACTCTGTTCTACTCTACTCTACTCTGTTCTACTCTACTCTATTCTACTCTACTCTGTTCTACTTTACTCTGTTCTACTTTACTCTACTACTGTACTCTGTTCTACTCTACTCTGTTCTACTCTACTCTACTCTGTTCTACTCTACTCTATTCTACTCTACTCTGTTCTACTTTACTCTGTTCTACTTTACTCTACTACTGTACTCTGTTCTACTCTACTCTGTTCTACTTTACTCTACTACTGGACTCTGTTCTACTCTACTCTGTTCTACTTTACTCTACTACTGGACTCTGTTCTACTCTACTCTGTTCTACTTTACTTTACTACTGTACTCTGTTCTACTCTACTCTGTTCTACTTTACTCTACTACTGTACTCTGTTCTACTCTACTCTGTTCTACTTTACTCTACTACTCTACTCTGTTCTACTTTACTCTACTACTGGACTCTGTTCTACTCTACTCTGTTCTACTTTACTCTACTACTGGACTCTGTTCTACTCTACTCTGTTCTACTTTACTCTACTACTGGACTCTGTTCTATTCTACTCTGTTCTACTTTACTCTACTACTATACTCTGTTCTATTCTACTCTGTTCTACTTTACTCTACTACTATACTCTGTTCTATTCTACTCTGTTCTACTTTACTCTACTACTGTACTCTGTTCTATTCTACTCTGTTCTACTTTACTCTACTACTATACTCTGTTCTATTCTACTCTGTTCTACTTTACTCTACTACTGTACTCTGTTCTACTCTACTCTGTTCTACTTTACTCTACTACTGTACTCTGTTCTACTCTACTCTGTTCTACTTTACTCTACTCTACTAATACCCAGAGACTCCATCACTCCACTCCACTCTACTCTACAACTCTAATCTGTTCTACTTTACTTTACTCTCCTCAACTAATACCCCGAGCCTCCATCTACTCTACTTGACTCTGTTCTACTCTACTTTACTCTACTTTGTTCTACTCTGCTTTGCTCTACTCTACTAATAATTTACTCTACTAATAATTTATTCTACTCTACTAATAATTTACTCTACTCTGCTAATAATTTACTTTATTCTACTCTAATAATACTCTACTCTACTAATACTCTACTCTATACTCTACTAATAGTCTACTAATACTCTTATTACTACTACTACTGATACTCCGTTCTACTCTACTCTAATCTACGAATGCTACTCTACTTAACTCTACTTATACTGTGTTCTACTTTACTCTAAAATATATGTTCTACTCTACTCTACTGTACTAATACTCTGTTCTACTCTACTCTACCAATACTCTTCTCTACTCTGTTATACTCTACTAATACTCTGTTCTACTCTGTTCTGTTCTGTTCTACTCTACTCTATTCTACTCTACTCTACTAATAATTTACTCTACTCTAATTATACTGTGTTCTGCTCGACTCTACTCAACTAATGCTACTCTACTCTGCAAATATTTTGTTCTACTCTACTGTACTCTGCTTTACTCTATTCTACTGTACTAATGTTCTACTGTACTCTACTAATACTTTACTCCACTTATAATCTGTTCTACTTTACTAATAATTTACTCTACTTTACACTACTTGTACTGTGTTCTATTCAACTCTACAAATCTTTTGTTCTACTCTACTGTACTCGTCTTTACTCTACTCTACTGATAATTTACTCGACTTTACTCTAATTATACTGTGTTCTGCTCTACTCTATTCTACTGTACTCTGTTGTACTCTACTAATATTCTACTAATAATCTGTTCTCCTCTCCTCTAATGTACTGTACTAATACCCTACTCTACTCTTCTCTAGTCAATTCAACTGTACTGTACTCAACTGTATGGTACTCTATTCTACTGATACTCTCCTCCTCTACTTATACTCTACTTGACTATGCTCTGTTTTACTCTACTCTGTTATACTCTACTAATACTCTGTCCTACTCTACCCTACTCTGTTCTACTCTACTAATACTTTGCCCTACTTTACTCCACTCTACTAATACTCTGTTATACTCTACTAATACTCTACTCTAGTAATACTCTACCCTGTTGTACTTTACTTTACTAATGCTGTTCTACTCTACTCTGTTGTACTCTACCAATATTCTACTAATACTCTGTTCGCCTCTCCTCTATTAATAACTAACTATCTACTCTACTCTACTAATACCTAACTCTACTCCAGTCAACTCAACTGTACTGTTCTGTACTCAACTGTATGGTACTCTACTAATACTCTCCTCCTCTACTAATACTCTACTCTACTAATAATCTACTATACTCTATTTTACTCTACTAATACTATTTACTACTCTACCCTACTCTACTCTACTAATAATCTGCCATACTCTACTTTAGTCTACTATACTAATACTCTAATCAACTCTACTCTACTCTACCTTTTCTAGTACTCTTTTACTCTAATCTACTAATACTATGTTCTACTCTGATCTACTCTACTAATACTCTACTGTACTTCTCTCTATTCCACTCTGTTATACTTTAATAATACTCTTCTCCACTCTACTGTACATTACTGTACACGACTCTACTCTACATTGTACCATACTGTACTGTATTCTCTACTACTCTACTCTACTTTACTAATACTATACTCTACTCTATTTTACTAATACTGTACTTTACTAATACTCTCCTCTCCTCTGACAATACTCTACTCTACTGTACTCTTATCTACTCTACTGTGAACCATACTCTACTTTATTTTACTAAACTATTTTCCATACTCTACCCTTCTGCCGCATGTTTTTAGTCTACTCTTATCTACTAGATCTACTCTACTCCATTCTACTAATACTCTCATAATACTCTACTCTAATCTGAAGTAATCTGCTCGACTCGACTCATCTCATGTCTGCTAATACTTTACTCTTCTTTACTGTGCTGATATTCTACTCTACACGACTCTATTTTGTTAATATTTTACACTGCTAATACTCTAATCTGATCTACTCTGTTTTACTTTTTCTACTCTAGTCTACTTCAATACTAATACTCTACCAATACAGCCATCCATCCTCTGGATGCTCCAGGTCTCTAGTTGGTGGTTGTAAAGTTTCATGAGGCTGTGATTATCCTAGATCAGGGGTCTCAAACTCAAATTACCTGGGGGCCGCTGGAGGCAGTATCACAATG
This sequence comes from Centropristis striata, assembly GCF_030273125.1. Classification (NCBI taxonomy): domain Eukaryota; kingdom Metazoa; phylum Chordata; class Actinopteri; order Perciformes; family Serranidae; genus Centropristis; species Centropristis striata. The sequence goes on along the minus strand of NC_081538.1, from coordinate 29,892,333 downwards.
ACCAAGAAAAGACATAAAATGACTGAAAAAACACTAAAATACTTTAAAAAGACACAAAATTACCAAAAAATTACACAAAATTACTGAAAAAAAGCACAAAATTATTTTATAAAAGACACAAAATTACTAAAAAAACCCCCACAAAATTACAAAAAAAACCCAAATTACAAAAATAGACACAACATTATTAAAAAAGACACAAAATTACCAAAAAATTACACAAAATTACTGAAAAAAGCACAAAATTATTTTATAAAAGACACAAAATTACCAAAGAAAGACACAAAATTATTAAAAAAGACACACAATTATTAAATAAAGACACAAAATTATTAAAAAAAGACACAAAAATATTTAAAGAAAGACACAAAATTACCAGAAAAGACACAAAATTACCAAAAAAAGACAAAAATATTAAAAAAGACACAAAATTACCAAAAAATTACACAAAATTACTGAAAAAAGCACAAAATTATTTTATAAAAGACACAAAATTACTTAAAAAAACCCCCCACAAAATTACTAAAAAAACCCAAATTACAAAAATAGACACAAAAAAATTAAAAAAGACACAAAATTACCAAAAAATTACACAAAATTACTGAAAAAAGCACAAAATTATTTTATAAAAGACACAAAATTACAAAAAACCCCCCCACAAAATTAAAAAAAAAACTCCAAATTACAAAAATAGACACAAAATTATTTAAAAGAGACACAAAATTACCAAAAAGAGGAAAAAAATGACTGAAAAAACACTAAATTACTTAAAAAAGACACAAAATTACAAAAAAGACACAGAATGATCAGAATATACACAGAATTACCAAAAAATAAACAAAATTATTTAAAAAAGACACAGAATTACCAAAAAATACACAAAATTACTAAAAAAGACAAGAAATTACCAAAAAAGACACACAATTATTAAAAAAAGACACACAATTATTAAAAAAACACAAAAATATTAAAAAAGACACAAAATTACCAAAAAAATTACACAAAATTACTGAAAAAAAGCACAAAATTATTTTATAAAAGACACAAAATTACTAAAAAAAAACCCCACAAAATTACAAAAAAAACCCAAATTACAAAAATAGACACAAAAATATTAAAAAGACACAAAATTACCAAAAAATTACACAGAATTACTGAAAAAAAGCACAAAATTATTTTATAAAAGACACAAAATTACTAAAGAAAGACACAAAATTATTAAAAAAAGACACACAATTATTAAAAAAAGACACAAAATTATCAAAAAAAGACACAAAAATATTTAAAGAAAGACACAAAATTACCAGAAAAGACACAAAATTACCAAAAAAAGACACAAAAATATTAAAAAAGACACAAAATTACCAAAAAATTACACAAAATTACTGAAAAAAAGCACAAAATTATTTTATAAAAGACACAAAATTACTAAAAAAAACCCCACAAAATTACAAAAAACCCCCAAATTACAAAAATAGACACAAAAATATTAAAAAAGACACAAAATTACCAAAAAATTACACAAAATTACTGAAAAAAGCACAAAATTATTTTATAAAAGACACAAAATTACTAAACAAAACCCCACAAAATTACAAAAAAAACTCCAAATTACAAAAATAGACACAAAATTATTTAAAAAAGACACAAAATTACCAAAAAGAGGAAAAAATGACTGAAAAAACACTAAATTACTTAAAAAAGACACAAAATTACAAAAAAGACACAGAATGACCAGAAAATACACAGAATTACCAAAAAATAAACACAATTATTTAAAAAAGACACAGAATTACCAAAAAATACACAAAATTACTAAAAAAGACACAAAATTACTAAAAAGACAAGAAATTACCAAAAAAGACACACAATTATTAAAAAAGACACAAAATTATTAAAAAAAGTCACAAAATTACCAAAAAAAGACACAAAATTACCAAAAAATTACACAAAATTACTGAAAAAAAGCACAAAATTATTTTATAAAAGACACAAAATTACTAAAAAAAACCCCACAAAATTACAAAAAAAAAACAAATTACAAAAATAGACACAAAAATATTAAAAAAGACACAAAATTACCAAAAAATTACACAAAATTACTGAAAAAAGCACAAAATTCTTTTATAAAAGACACAAAATTACTAAAAAAAAACCCCACAAAATTACAAAAAAAACTCCAAATTACAAAAATTATTTAAAAAAGACACAAAATTACCAAAAAGAGGAAAAAAAATGACTGAAAAACACTAAATTACTTAAAAAAACACAAAAATACAAAATGACACAGAGGTCAAAGAAAATCGTCATGTTGATAAAAACAAATTATAACTTTGTTGATCCAAAGCTTGTGATGAGGAAATATTAACCTGATTAAATGTATAGGCCACAACACTTGACAGAATTAACACGTTTATTTAAAGCCAATTTGTTTGTTTTTCTTTCTTTTTTTGGGTCCTGTTATTGTTATTTTTCCCAGAAGGCGCTCCTTGAAAATGTTTTAATCATCAGAAGTGGGCCCTAATTTACAAAAGTCAAGTCAAATCAAAGTTTATTAATAGAGCACATTTTAAAACAACCTCATTTGACCAAAGTGCTGTACAGTTATTAAAATACAATAAAATCATACACAAATATAGTAATAAATAAAAACAATGAAAACAAGAAAATAATACTAAAACAATAAAACAGTAATAAAAAAATCAATTTAAAAACAGAGTTAGAGATAAAAAGGAAATAAATTAATAAAAAGTAAAAAAAAATAAAAGAAAAAAGATTGAGAACCCCTATAAATAGTCTTAATGGAAACTATTTTGGCATTTATTTACTATTTTTTTCTATCCAACTCATCTTCTGTCCATTGTTAAAAGTCTGTTGTTGCGCTGGTTGGAATTAATGAATACATGCAGCTGTAAAACAAATTCAACAAACAAACAAATAAAATTAAGTAAAGATGTATGGCAGGTATGCACACACACACACACACACACACACACACACACACACACACACACACACACACACATATATATATATATATATTTATTTTTTTTATTTTTTTATTTTTTTATTCCTTTAAATTCATGCCTGTTAGTAGTCCCAACCTCTTTAAAGGTTTTTTTTGTCCTCTGGGTATAAAATTCTTATTTATTTTAATTGCTGAAATGTGTCCAATCATTTCATCCACTGGCTGGCAGAGCTTTTATTATTTGTCATCATTTTATGTCAATAAAACAGTAGAAAAAATCAACACATATGTGACAATAAAAAGAAAACAAAAAGGACTGAAGAGCCATCATAATCTATATCTGATCAACAAAATTGTCATTTTTGTATTGAGCTCGAAGACTGAAATAGTTTTGATTTATAGAAGAAGTCACATTATAACCAATAAATGTATTTAATACTGGTCTATAACTAATTATAAAATATTTCCACAGGCTCATACTGAGGTTTTCCATCAATTTAAGAAACATAAAGGCTGATGCGCAGACATGTCAATTGTGGAAATTTTCTCTGATTAACAACCTGTAATTTGGGTGGATAAATATCTTTTCCATCACATTTTTTTCTCCAAAATAACATATTTTGATTTAGGTACATCCAAATTAACTACTGTAAAAATGAAATAATTATTAATTATTATTATAAGTATAATAACAATGATTTAATTATGTATATATATATACACTTAGATAGGCAGGGATATCCCCTTGTATACATTCTGAATCTACCTACACACATATAAAAATAGAAAAAAAATAAACAAATAAATAAAATACTAAAAGGATTGTACTCTGTTTTTATTTTTAATTTTAAATTATGTGTTTCTACTTCCATTATTTACCTCTATTATTTTTCAAGGTTGATGTGATATTATTTTGTAAAACAAACTGCGGGCGGAAGCAGTGGACGTTCTAAGCTGTGTCACATAGTCGCTTCTGATTGGTCGATCACGCTAACGTTCTATCGCACCAATGAGCGCTCAGCAAGAAGCCGCTCGTGGTTATATAAAGACGGGCTGCGATATGCTGCGACATTTTATTTCTTCTCTTTGAAATAAACTGATTGAAACATGTCCGGAAGAGGCAAAGGCGGCGGAAAAGTCAGAGCGAAGGCCAAGTCCCGCTCCTCCCGTGCCGGGCTCCAGTTCCCCGTGGGTCGTGTCCACAGGCTGCTCAGGAAGGGCAACTACGCTCAGCGTGTCGGCGCCGGAGCTCCGGTCTACCTGGCGGCGGTGCTGGAGTACCTGACCGCTGAGATCCTGGAGCTGGCTGGAAACGCCGCCCGGGACAACAAGAAGACCAGGATCATCCCCCGACACCTGCAGCTCGCCGTCCGCAACGACGAGGAGCTCAACAAGCTGCTGGGTGGAGTCACCATCGCTCAGGGTGGTGTGCTGCCCAACATCCAGGCTGTCCTGCTGCCCAAGAAGACCGAGAAGGCCGCCGGCAAGAGCAAGTAAAGCTCCAACCTTCAACCACCACAAAGGCTCTTTTAAGAGCCACCCACTTCTTCTAAAAGAGTTGATTTCTCCCTAACAATTTAGACAGTGACATGACTTGTAGTACAATTATTAAATGCTATACATTAATGTTTAATATAACAGTGTGTCGGTCTGGATCACCAATAAAAAGCTGACAAGTTAATCTGTTTTGGCTTCACAAACGGAAATGCCAAACAGATTAAACAGAAACTCTTAAAACTGGTGAAAAAAAGCATTGTGGGCTGTTCCTGTCAATGTCGCCAACTACACCATAAACTACTTCTTTAAAATGTCAAGTATTGTAGACAATGGTGTTTATTTTTGTTGAACTTCAATTTACGAAAACTAACAAAAGTAGACCAGTTAACTATCTAATACAACTCCATTGTGACCATTGACAGGCATTTTTTTCGGAGCAAACTTTATTAGATGAAAGCATATATTAAAAATATATATATATTGGATTAAATTGTTTACAAAGTTGCAGTCAGTCAATAAATTAAAATGTTTTTTATTGGCTCCATCCAAAATTAAAAATTCAAACATTCTATTTTTTCCCCATCTACTCTCATTCAACATTTGTTTTTGTCCTGCAACCCAGTATTACTGTAACCCCCCCTCAACTGTTTATGATACTGATGTTATCAGATCAGAAATACATATATATAAATATATACAATACATATTATATAAAATAAGTGTTTAGCTTCAAAAGGAAAAAAGAAAATATTCTAATTCTAATTAAGAGAATTTAACCATATTAATTAAAATGACCAGCCATGATGCTGAATATTTAACAACTATATTTTGGTGGATATATAAGAACTTAATATAACAGGCCTGTAGGATATATAATGTTTTTTAACCGGAAGTATGGCTGGTAGGATCTCTTGGTTATAATTAATGACTAATGAGATTACTAACAGCCGTATGGTATCGTAATAAAATAAAATAAATGTCAGTATAGTTGGTTAGTTTAGTTTAAGCTTCCACTGAGAGTGACCTGTTACAAACGGCATAGTCATGGTTTGCTTTTATTTTGAAGGCGAGTTGTTCAGCGGAAATGCAGCGGTTAACAGCCGCGAGCTTGAAAAGAAAAAAAAGGCGGGCTGAGCTGAGACTGACTGTTCTCTTCTACGTCCGCAGTTCATGAATAAATCCTCAGAGCCTTCCGACCAGCAGCACATTTCTTTTTGTTCATCTCGACTGAAGACTTGAAAACATGTCTGGACGCGGCAAGGGAGGCAAAGGACTCGGTAAAGGAGGCGCCAAGCGGCACCGTAAAGTGCTCCGTGATAACATCCAGGGCATCACCAAACCCGCCATCCGCCGTCTGGCTCGCCGCGGCGGAGTCAAGCGTATCTCCGGTCTGATCTACGAGGAGACCCGCGGTGTGCTCAAGGTCTTCCTGGAGAACGTCATCCGTGATGCCGTCACCTACACCGAGCACGCCAAGAGGAAGACTGTGACCGCCATGGATGTGGTGTACGCTCTCAAGAGGCAGGGCCGCACCCTGTACGGCTTCGGAGGCTAAACACCACGAGGCTGCTCCAACAACACAACGGCTCTTTTAAGAGCCACCCACACACCACAAAGAGACGGTTCCTTATTTTGAATTTTAATTATATTACTTTTTCCTCAAAAGCCATGAGTGTTTCCAAGCATATTAACTCAAGGTGTGCGTTATTCAGTATGTAATGTGAATATAACATTAAGATACAAGCTGCCTACATCTTCACTCACTTTATAGACAATTATCTTGTAGCATCACTCCGAAGTTTTTACCTAAATTTGCAGCTTCAGTTAATTCAGTATGCCCAAACATGGCTACCACGATGGTCAATTTAATAAGTACTCTTTAACCATGTGTTGTAATTTTCCCAATGGAGTGTCGTTAAAGCACCAACATTTTATCTGATGTTATGTAGCAGTAAATAAATTAGCCTGCACAGTTATGGTGTTAGTTATATGCAAACAAACATATAATATTCTATTAATGAAAACATGTAACAGTATGTTCATTTTTTTACTTTGTGGTTTATAGTTCCTGTAAATTGAAGATGAGTTGGCTAAACATTTGCCCTATTTACAGGACTAATCCACATTTTTCATGTATTCATAAGACTTTAATGTATTTGTAAGATATCTCTCAGATGGGTTATTTGTGTTACATCAGCTAAAGTACAGAGAACGGTTTAGAATAGAATAACCTTCATTGTCATTGCAGAGTAACAAGTATAACGAGATAAGCCCGTCCAAACGTATAAAACACCCACAAACAATATGACAGAGGTAAACAGGACAGGAAGACAGTATGAAAATAGAGAAATATAAGGCCCATTTCAGACTTACGGGTACATTTGAAGTTTAGACAAAATATATTTTTTTCATTTTTTTTTCATAATACCTTTTTCATTCCCATAGAGAATACTTTGAATTTAAAACTTCCAGCATTTGCCAAGCTTAAACATGTAAGATTTAAAATATTTGTTCTGAAAATCATCGTAGTAACAGCAAAATCAGTCAACTCTGTTGCAGACAAATGAGGGTAAATATTTATAGTATTCAAATGTAATACATTTTAAAACCATGTCTTTCCTAAGAGAACTTTTGTCTTTACATCCACTAATTCAACTTTAAATTTTCTAAGATAAAGATTCTTTTTTCAGGAGTAAAAACATTGACACATTTAATTGGAAAGTTGCCAAGACAGTTTGGATTTTCTCTAAATATTGCTCCAAAAATGAATTAAACACTTTGAAATTTCCTGTATAGTGAGAATGTTAGTTATGACGCAGCTTCTGGTTAATTTGTCAACAATAAAACATATTTAATTAGATTTTTTTAAAACAAAACTGTGTGTAACAGAGTTGACATGAATAACAGAGTTGACAAACTGTGTAAAAGGCCAAAAACAGTAACTCTGTTATCATTGAAATTTTGAAACATGTAACAGAGTTGACGTTTTCCACTATTTTGTGCTTTAACTCCACGTGCTAGCTTAAAACCAGGTACCACATGTCATGAATAATACCATAATTTTATGAATTTTCCTCATATAATTGTTTTTAAAAAAATGACTGACATATTCACTAGAATATCAAAGTAACAGATTCAATACTTTGTTCAATACTTTTAACGCTTTTTCAAAACTCTTCACACAGTTACCAACATCAGCCTGTGTGGACGAAACAATTAACACAATTCTTCTTCTTTTGACACAAAATACACACATTTTACACATTTAAAATTAGTTTTAACTCCTTTTACACACAAGCTCAATCAAGACCAAAACAGTAGATGTTAACTGGTGAATTTTCAATTGTTTTCACACGGTTTGTCAAAACAGAAAACCTCATGTTCAAAACTAATGAACTGAAGATTACATTGATCACAGCTTCTGCTCCTTTTTCTTTTTGTCTATTTGGCAATACAGTAATGAATGACAGCTGATTTTTTTTTACCTCTTTACTCTACTGTAAGTCATTTTAATTTGCAATACAGTAAAGTGTTTACTGCAAATCCTGTCATTCACTATCTTCTTCTTTCATACGTAAACATTCTGCAAAGCTGCTCTGACACGGCTCGTTCACTTTCTGTACTGAGTGTTGTACAAAAAAGGACCAAAATTCATGGCCAACAAATGAAAAATGAAGAACATCATCACAAACATTGTCTCTATGGAGTCTTGGGCTATTCTGTCCATTTTTGAATCATTTTCATGTCTTTTCATGTCTTTGTAAGTCATTTTGTGTCTTTTTTTAGTCCTTCAGTCCAACATAAAATGTGATTTTGAATCTTTTTTTACTTTCAAAACACTATCATGCTCAATAAAGAATTTTACAGTAAATGTTGCAAATGTGAACAAAGGTCGCAAATACAACATATACGTTGGTATTGGTATTGGTGACTCCAGAGGGTTAATTTACATGTATGATCAATACAATAATCTGTTGATTGTAAAAGAAAAAGGAAAAAAAGTAGATAAGAAACATGCAAAGTGATTCGGTTTGTGTTCTTCCATCAGTTGTCAGTGTTTTTTATGACATTGTGCTGTGACTGACTAAATGTTTCTGTTGGAAGACAACGTGTGTCAGTGTTTTGGTAGATTTGGTGAACTGTGTTAGTGTATTATTGTATTTTGGAAGTGTGTGTCTGTGTTTAGTTACACTGGGTGATTTTGACCATGAAATTAACTGTTTGGGGAATTGTGTGTATCAGGTGTGATGTGCTTTAACAGTTTTGAAAAAGTTTTTAAGGTTCTGACAAACGAGTCATAGCGGTTGTGAAAAACTGTAATGAGAGAGAAAGTTTATCATACTACAGTTCCCTCCAAATATCTTCTGCAACAGGAAGTGACATCACTGGGTGCAGGTCTCATGTTTTTATTTGAATGCTGTCGGGTTTTTATGTGGTTTTATAACAGAGATAACAGAGTTGACCAGATCACAGGGGCAGATAAAAAATATATATTTTTAATGTTGAAATCCCATGTATTACAGAAAATAATAATAATAATAATACTCTGTGCAACTGTAAGTATAAGTATTTATAGAATTAGCACAAAAATATGCTAATTTTAATGAATTATTTTATGTTAATTCAATATGAACATGTGAATCACAAGCTGAAGACAGCCAATGATTGGTGGCTGGGAATCATTTAATGAATATTTTACATATAAATTGTGCCTAAAATACACACCAAACATTATTATTGGTGAACATTCAATATAATTAGCATTATTATTTAAAATACATATGTATATTGATTATAGTGAGTCTCCATTTTGGTAATACACCTACCCAGCTGTAGTAATATGAATATATGTATCACTATAACTACATAACATCTATTTACAAGTGAGTTTTAATAATTTAAAAGCTTATTATTTATGATTGCATAGGAGGAATTGACTCTTTCAGAAGAAGTGGGTGGCTCTTAAAAGAGCCTTTGTGGTGGTTGAAGGTTGGAGCTTTACTTGCTCTTGCCGGCGGCCTTCTCGGTCTTCTTGGGCAGCAGGACAGCCTGGATGTTGGGCAGCACACCACCCTGAGCGATGGTGACTCCTCCCAGCAGCTTGTTGAGCTCCTCGTCGTTGCGGACGGCGAGCTGCAGGTGTCGGGGGATGATCCTGGTCTTCTTGTTGTCCCGGGCGGCGTTTCCAGCCAGCTCCAGGATCTCAGCGGTCAGGTACTCCAGCACCGCCGCCAGGTAGACCGGAGCTCCGGCGCCGACACGCTGAGCGTAGTTGCCCTTCCTCAGATGTCTGTGGACACGACCCACGGGGAACTGGAGCCCGGCACGGGAGGAGCGGGACTTGGCCTTTGCTCTGGTCTTTCCGGATTTGCCTCTTCCAGACATGATTAGGTTCTTGTATTCTTCGAGTGGCTCGACAGGATGTAGCTGTTAGCGGCGACACCGACTTTATATTTATAACACAGCTGCGCTCTCATTGGTCACATTGAGCGTTACTTTGATCGGCCAATCAGAAACGACTTCATGTCAGCGTCATATTTCCAACAGTTCTGTGGGGGATTCCCAGGAAAACAAACACAGTCAGATGTAGTGTTCAGTTTTCTTAACACATCTCAACGTAAAGTGTATTTGGGATATTAATTATCCTTATGACACGTCTGATTTGACACCAGTTGAACGCTTGACATGCTTTGATATTATTATCATCATATTCCACGGCATTCTGTTGTCTGTTTTTGATCGTCACATGAGAGATCATGCGATTATCTTTTATCTGAAGTGTAAGTGAAAGCATGATAATATCAGAAACAAACGTAAAAATGCAAAAGACAGCAGTTATTGCTTAAAATTAAACTAATTTAACTATAAAACATGTTTCTTTTTTACTTACAGCTTCGAAAATACAGGAAGAGCTCAATTTGGCCCCGCCCACAGGAACACGGCCACATTACCTGTTCTCTCTTACGTCCGCAGACCACAGCCCTCTTGTTATGATTCAGAATGACGGTTGGAAATCAACTACTGTACGTGTATTTTCTTCATTCTGACTTTCCCTTGGTATTAATCAAATAACAATGTAGTCTGCAAAGCTTAACATTCAAACATCCTTATAGACTAGATCTGCTCTTATACTTACAGCAAATTATTGGCAGTAAAACTGGAGCAAATTGTTACATTTCAACCCCAATAACCATTTCCTGTTTTAACAATGTAATTTGTATTGATTGACCCCTCTTAACTCGGTCTATAAATGTATATACATTTTAAATATGTCATAAATAATGTGTGTTCTTTTTCAAAAAGATACTATGTCACCATTTCACAATTGTGTTACCACTCATTTGTGTTTGTGGTAAAAATATATATACACATTCAGCTTGTATTAGTAGTACGGCCTACAGTTAACACTGAGCTTGTAACTTACTAGCCTAATGTTTGTGATTAACCCTCATCTCTACAGATACATGGTTTGCAATTTTATCATAATGCAGCCTTAATTAAAACTTCTAGTAATATGTATATCGATTATGATAGATATCTATGTAAAAATATATATCTCATGTAATAAAATGGAGAATCGCAGCTTTTCAGTTAAGTGAAGTGGCTCTTAAAAGAGCCTTTGTGTTATTGAGTAGAGGTTGGTTAGTTTAAGCTCTCTCTCCACGGATCCTGCGGGCCAGCTGTATGTCTTTGGGCATGATGGTGACCCTCTTGGCGTGGATGGCGCAGAGGTTGGTGTCCTCGAAGAGTCCGACCAGGTAGGCCTCGCTGGACTCCTGCAGAGCCATGACGGCGGAGCTCTGGAAGCGCAGGTCGGTCTTGAAGTCCTGAGCGATCTCCCTGACCAGGCGCTGGAAGGGCAGCTTGCGGATGAGCAGCTCGGTGGACTTCTGGTAGCGGCGGATCTCTCGGAGAGCCACAGTACCGGGCCTGTAACGGTGGGGCTTCTTGACGCCGCCGGTGGCCGGGGCGCTCTTGCGGGCTGCCTTGGTGGCCAGCTGCTTCCTGGGAGCCTTTCCTCCGGTGGATTTACGGGCGGTCTGCTTGGTTCTTGCCATCGTTAGCGAGTCTCTGCTTCTCTTTAGTCAAGAAAAGAAGTTGTACCGCTGCACTGTCAGCGGGTGCTCTATATAGCCAGAGCCGGAGCGCCGAACGCTCTGATTGGTCCAATTTCCGCGCGTGGTATTTGCTAGCAGCTTAGCCATTGGGCAAAACAAATTTGAAAATTCAAACTATCCCGCTCATTTAATGTCTATTGTTTTGTAATTTTTTAACGCTTTGAGGTACTGACAATAATAAAATAAGAGTAAGTTAACATCTAATATTAATATTTATTAACAAAACACTAAATGTGGTCAAGTTTGTTAACATGTTTCAGCCATAAACTTTATTTAAAAAAAAAGGTTTCCACAGGGCTCTGTTGTCATAATGATTGGTTTAGGTTTAAGGAATTTAACATTTGATTAATGGAGACATTGTTCTGCATTTTGTAGACTACTGAAGACAAATGTTGTGGTAAAGTATCCAGTGGTGGAATAAAACTAAGTTTTTTACTCAAGTGCTGTTGTTGGGTTCGATTTCAAGGTACTTGTACTTTACTTCTCTATTTATATTTTCTGTAGCTTTATACTTATTAATCCACATTGTTTTAGAGGCAGATGTTATAATTTTTACTCCACTACATTTACCTTACAGCTTCATTTACTTTCCAGTTCGAGTTTTAATATTAAAAAACATGAACAATTTAAAATAATTCAAACACATAACAATATTAAGTATTAAAATGACCTTTACTTCATTAGAATGCCGTTTACATAACAAGTACTTTTAATTTTGATCCTTTACATTTTGATACTTTTACTTCAGTAAGTTTTGAATACAGGACTTTTACTTGTGGAGTAATTTCACAGTGTGGTATTAGTACTTTCACTTAAGTAAAATATATGAATACTTCCTTCACTACTGCATACTATAAAACATCATGTTTGATATTAAATGACTGTTGTTTGCCTAAATGTCCACTAGATGGAAGTATTAGGCCTCCAAAGCAAACCTGCTGGGGTCTTTAGGAGAAAAAAATGATATGAACTGGTGTTGTTAAATATATTTAATGGTGACAATTATGTCAAATGAAAACCTTTTATCTCATGTTGAACAGACTGCTGGAATCACAGTTTCCATTTACATTAATTCAGAAATTTATTATTTTGCCTAAAATGCATCCATATTCATGCCCTGCACTAGTATAGTGATAGTGTCCTACAAAGCCTAACAGCAGTTACTACATTTTTGGTTGAAATTGAGTTATAACTAAAAAATGAACTACTTGATATCTGTTTTATCTTGTGACAAAGTTTAAGATTTCAATTTTGCTTTATTTCAGACAAATAATGATTAAAAAATTGCAGAAACTACAAAATTCAACTCAAAACCAAAGCAGACCACAGTAACTTCACTTTGACTGTGATACAGTGCAGCCTTGTATTTCTTAAATGTGTTGAATAGTGAAGACTAATAATAACAATAATAAAAATGATGAGTTTATTTGATAGGGAAATTATTCTCTAGATAATGATTAAGTAAAAAAGTGAGATAAAATTATATTAAGACTAGAATATAACATTACTTTATAGTATGAAGTCTAAAATACACTAATCTTTTTTTTTAAAGTTGTTAAACACTTTTAAATACATTTATAACAAAATCAATCTGAGAATGTTTATTCACTGAAAACAAAATATAGAAGCTGAAGGAAGACAACTACATTGTCGTCACTGCATCACTATTATAACATTTTACAGCAACGCAAAACCAGAGTGCAGTGACTACATTTTGGGGGTCAAAGGTCAAATAAATCGTCACGATTTTTAAGCATCAATATTACATCATCAATACATGTAGAAATAAGTGTAATATCACTGACCTACCTATAACCCATTTGGCTCCGCAGTTAAAAAACATTAAAAAACTTTAAAGCAGTTTTTCTCAGTTTTACCCTTTTTGCTAGTTACTGCAGTTAGACTCTGTAGAGCAGAATAAATGTTACCAACATGTTTATGCTGAATATATCGTGTACATATCTTATAAAGGCTACAATAAACATCACACATAGCTTGAATTATTTCAGCCTATTTAACTTATTGTTCTACTATAATTGCTGCAAATATGTTACATATAAATCACAAACTGTCAAAACTGTTGATACAGCTAAAAGTGTATGTATTAAGCGTACATTCACAACTGCCCTTTATAATTCAATCTATAAAATTTGTAATATACATGTGTGAATCTTCGATTGACTGCATGTGGTTTTCATTACTTGTCTCTGCAATGACAATAAAATTCAAGTATAAATGAAAGCCACGAATTAAGGAATAAAAAGGAAATCATATGTGATGGACAAAATATTACATTTTCCGACTGTTTTCTGGTATTTGTCTCATTAGTAAAGCCAAAGATGTGTCATGCAAAATAAAGTTGATTATTAAGAAAAAAAATATTTTTAGAAATGTGTAGCCGTTTATATATATATATATATATATATATATATATATACATATATATATATATATATATATATATATATATATATATACATACATATATATATATATATATATATATATATATATATATATATATATATATATATATATATATATAAACATTGTTAATTAGGTTAAAATGTTAAAAAAAAAAAAAGATTCATGATCCATAATTAAATTAATTTTAAAAAAATTGAAAAACATTTATTCAGGTGTTGATAAAACGTTTTGGTCATTGTCTATGTTGTTAATGGAGATGCTGAAATTTACTGAGAACTTCTATCTTCTATATTTACAGTAATTTGTCTCTGGAACAAGAATATAATGCTGAATGTTTTTATTAAAACATGTTTCTTTGTGCAAGTTTTCAGTGCTGCAGTTCCATCATTTGTCCACCGGGTGACGATGTTGACCACATACTTGTTTATTCTGAGCTGCAGTTTATTCTCACTGACCTAGAATAAACTGTTTATGTTTGTTTTTTTATGTATAAACCAAAATTATTAGATGTATTTTAATCAGTCTTTTCTGTACAGGACTCATAGAAATACATCATAAATATATGTAGTAAACAATATGTATTTATTTAAATAAAAGTTGATTGATATTATATATTATTCATGAATATTTTTTGTTTGGATACAGTTTAATTCTTAGTCGTTTTAGTAACTGTTTTGTCTTGAACATCATAAAGAAAAGGCAAGGCACGTTTATTTATTCAGCATAATACATCAAAAATATCACAACAAAGGGCAGAAAAACTCATTAAAAGAGGATATTTAAAGATATTTCAAACAAAATCAAATCGATGAAAATAGATGTAGAAATAGAATAGAAGCTAAAAAATAATAAAAGTTACAGTTCAGAGTTATTTGGTTAAAAAGCATGTAAAATAAATGCATTAAAATTGTTAAAGGCAGCTGTAAACAGTCTTTAGCCTTGTTTTAACCCTCGAGGCTCCTTAGGGACCAAACGTATACATTCAGCTAATTTTATGTTTTTGATTCTCAATATATCAGTCAGTTTAAAGGCTGATTGTATGAAACTTGGGAAGGGTTTGTTTTTTATTATAATTTTAAAAAAATCCAAAATTCCACTCACACTTCCACTTCACCCTTAAGGCCCATTTTGGTCCCATTGACTCCCATTATAAACACATATTTTTTTCAACACTGTAATCCTGACATAATATAATGCTTTTCCCATGAATACCTAATACATATAAGTCTCTCCCTTCAAAATACATGGACAATAGGTTTTAGGTGTGATGACCCCCTCAAACCACCAGGGGCAGCAGAGATAAATCACATACAGTTTCAATGGTTCTCTTGCAAAATGCATGACAATGAAAAATCTGAACACCATCAAAATGGTCTTGGAAAATGGAAAACATTTCTATATTAAACATACTTTTCAAAGTTGGTCTTTTGTGATTACTGTAATTTCCTAGCTTGGGATAAATAAAGTAGATCTATCTATCTATCTATCTATCTATCTATCTATCTATCTATCTATCTATCTATCTATCTATCTATCTATCTATCTATCTATCTATCTATCTATCTATCTATCTATCTATCTATCTATCTATCTATCTATCTATCTATCTATCTATATATCTATCTATCTATCTATCTATCTATCTATCTATCTATCTATCTAATATTAAAAATGTTTTGAGACACTGAATTTTAGGTCTTCGTTAAATGTAATCCATAATCATTATAATTAGAATAAATTAAATAAATGAAGACATCAAATGTTTCATTCTGTGTGTAATGGATCTATATAATGTGTTATTTCCACTTTTTGAATTTAATTACTAACATAAATAAACTTTTCTATCATATTCTAATTTATTGAGATGAACCTTTAAGTAGGCCAAGTTACTGAAACCATGTCCTTACTATTATTACTTTTAGATGGAAGTTTTTGGTGAACAGCTAGGGAACAAAATCCACCAACAGGCCTCTGAGAGACAGAATGGATCCTCTCACTCCCTGATCACGTCTTAATTAGACAATATAGGCTCTCTGGGCCCACAATTGTTTTTCTGGCTGATAACTTGGCGGATGATCTTAAGTTACAGTTTTTCTCAGTCGCTTTGGTACAATTCTCAAATCATGCTCGACATTTGCAAAACAGTAAGTGCATTTCTCAAAACAATTTGTACAAATAGCAAAACACCATGGATGACCTGCAAAAGCCACTCTCTTGCTCAAAATCCTTAGTTCATCTCTCAAAACTAAATATCCGTGTCAATGAACATGTCAGTGCATCAGAATGACAAGTCCTTGTGTCATTGTGTACGGACAAGACAGTCAAATTGCTTAGTCATGTTGTCAATATAACAGTGTACTCTGGAGGGATGTTCTGATGTAAACTATGGCTAAAGTTTTGATGACAATTATTGTAAATTGTAGGTTACACCTTAGTGTATGTGGAGTTTGAAAGAGACTGGACAAGATTCACATTTACGCTTTTATTTTTTTCCTGATAAAGAAAAGAAAAGACAGCACTGCATAGCACAAAGAAAAAACAAAAACAAAAGTAGAAATGTAAACATAGGACAATCTCCTTAGGGAAAACTGTACATGTGCCTCTATTTTGCCTCTCAAGTCCTCCGCCACGCAGCCTCACTCCTCTTCTTCTTCTTCTCGCTGGCTGTTTACCCCGTCCAATTCCTTGTCCGTCCATTTTCAGAAATTGTAACACTGTGTTGTGCTCCGGCTATATACGTATATACTTGCCAGTTGATTGATTCGTTTGAGAAAGTCAAGATTCACCTAGGAGCAATTTACCAATTCAGGACAGACTTAGAAAAAAAGTCTCATGGAAATGTATAGAAATATGCTTGACATGTTATGACAACGTGTTCAACCATTTTGCATGTAAAGACTTATGCTATGAACTAATGCCTAAATGTTGTGGGTGGTGAGACTATTCAACAGAGACCCATGATAATACATTTTGATCAACATGACATAAGCAATTGATAATGTAGGAAACAGAAGAGAATTGTACATAATCATTTGCATGGATGTACCAAAGCATTTGCAACTTGCTCAAAGAAATGAGAAACTGCTTTTTTGATGTGCACAAGTGACACAATGATGTGAAGATTGAACAGGTAGTTTTGAGAATTTCAGTTCTGATCTGAGAAATGTACCAAAGCGACTGAGAAAAACTGTAAAAATCTAAGAATGTCGTAAATGAAAACACTAAGAAGTTCCTAAGACATATGATAATTCTTAAGGAAAAAAATGGTGAAAAGCATTTCAGAATGTTCTAAGGAACATCTCTCTTTTTTTTTTTTCTTAAGAATTTTCTTAAGTTTTATCTTAAGAACACTTTTGTGACTCCAGGCCTGGACTAGAGGAGGGAGGACGGGTGTGTCTGAAAATAAACTGTGAACTCTGAAATGAAATGTTACTGTTAACATGTTACTGACCGGAGAAAATGAACAGCGACTCCTTGAAGTCTTTCAGTCCAACCAAACGCTGAACAAGACATTTTTAAATAAACTTTGATGAAGTGAAAACACGTGGAAGTGTCAAAGTTGTGTTTAGATGTCCACGTTGCCATGGATACGCATTGTTCTGCTTCTCTCCTGATGACAGCCACCTGTCAATCAAATCACACCCTGCTTTATCATCTGTTTTCTTCTAAATGGGACCATTATTTACACATTAAACATCAGGTTGTCTTGAAGAAGACTTGAAACTAGAGTTTGGGATCATAAGGTTGCCACCAGAATGTTTTCTGAGGTAATAAATCAGGTTTAAAGTGGTCTCAGTTTGTATTGAGGTAGAGATGACGGGACGGTGTCACCCCCTGGTGGAGGATTTACAGATTGCAGGATAAAGACACTTCAAGTTTTCTAACAGCTCAGACCAGGCGGTTGCCACCTGGTATTACAGTTTTTCTCAATTGCTAAAACACATTTTTCCAAACCTCCTGTCCTTTTCTCAGAATTCTAAACACAAAACTCTTTTCTCACACTAGATTCACAAAATCTTTGATTCTTTTAACAAAACCAACCGATCGCCTCAAAATAGTTTGACCTGTTCTCAAAACCAAACAATGTTGTCACATCTTGAACTAACTGGTCAAAATAGAAAAAAACTGCTGAGCATCATTACACACTACACCAAAACATTAAAAACACAGTGTTCAAGGCATGGAGCTCATGGAGAAATGTTTATTGGTCACATTAAAGTATAGCTCATGCATTTTTTGCATTTTCAAAAAGATTGCAAAACTCATTCAGCATTTGCTCTGCATTGAAACTAGAAATTGACAAATGAAAGTGTACAGCCTACAATGTTCTGTAAAAGGAAAAAAATAAATAAAATAAAACCACTCAAACCACTTTACACAGTTGATGGGATAGGACCAACCTGCTGCTCTCTGAACTGGTTTATACTGGTTGTCATGTTGTCTTGACATGAAGAGAAACAAGTGTGATCAATTTTGAATCGTTGTGTTTCATTTGTGTTCATGTTTTGTCTCTTATTGTTTCCATTATGTATCACAAGTGCACCACAGTGTCTTATTGCATGACACTTAGAGTTTTGCAAAATGAATGAGTGAGATCTGGAAATAGTGCCCTTCCTGACACCCTGAGGGCACCACAGTCCATAGAGACTTTTAAAAAAGGACTAAAAACATTCCTTTTTAGCAAAACCTTTGGTTCCTCCCATCTAGATGGTTTTTAGATTATGGATGTATGTTTTCTGTTTTTAGCTGGTTTTTTTTGTTGTTTTTTTTAATTATCTTTATAATTAGAATGTTATGCTTTTAACCCGTAGCACTTTGAGATTTCCTGTAATGTAAAGTGCATTACAAATAAAATGTATTATTATTATTATTATTATTATTATTATTTTACTAGATGAAGATAGTTTATGGTTTTGTCAAAAGGATGTTTGATTCGGGGAATAAGTTTAGACATCTGGGCAACTGATTCACACAACAGGAATAATTAGTGTTTCAGCAATTGAGAAAAACTGTAACCCACTTAAGAACATATATTTTGGTCTGCATGTGAAAGTTTTTCCCAATTGCTAAAACACTAAAACCCACTGGATGAACAAAGTTTGCAGTTGCTCATTTAGCTAATTGTGAAGTCTGTTGTCAATACCTTAAATTTCACAAGGTAAAACTCAATTTGCAGAACTCACTTTGCCTTTTCAGCAGAACTCTAAACACATTCTGCACTCTAATGCACATGTCACCCATACTGGTAAACACGAGTGGCAACAATCAAATACATTAAAGATCACATGTCATTGATTACAGTTTTTCTCAATTGCTGAAACACTAATTATTCCTGTTGTGTGAATCAGTTGCTCAGATGTCTAAACTTATTCCCCGAATCAAACATCCTTTTGACAAAACCATAAACTATCTTCATCTAGTAAAACACTATTTGCAGATCTCAGTCACAAAATGACTACAAAAAGACACAACAGACACAAAATGACAAAAAAATACACAAAAATGACAAAAAAACACTAAATAACTAAAAAAAAGACACAACAACAGACACAAAATGACCAAAAAAGACGGAAAAAGAGACAAAATTACCAAAAAAGACGCAAAAAAGACACAGAAGGACTACCAAAAGACACATAATGACAAAAAAGGAACAAAATGACAAAAAAAGACGAAAAAAAGACACAAAATGACCAAAAAAGACACAAAATGACAAAAAAGGCACAAAGTAAGAAAAAAGACACAACAACAGACACAAAATGACCAAAAAAGACGGAAAAAAGACACAAAATGACCAAAAAAGACGGAAAAAAGACACAAAATGACCAAAAAAGACACAAAATGACAAAAAAAGGCACAAAATAACTAAAAAAAGACACAACAGACACAAAACGACAAAAAAATACACAAAAATGACAAAAAAACACAAAATAACTGAAAAAAGACACAACAGACACAAAATGACCAAAAAAGACGGAAAAAAGACACAAAATGACAAAAAATACAAAATATGACAAAATGACAAAAAAAAACACAAAATAACAAAAAAGACACAACAACAGACACAAAATGACAAAAAAATACAAAATAACAAAAAAAAAGACACAACAACAGACAGAAAATGACAAAAAAGATGGAAAAAAGACACAAAATTACCAAAAAAGACACAAAATGACAAAAAAGGCACAAAGTAACAAAAAAAGACACAACAGACACAACATGACAAAAAATACAAAAAAATGACAAAATGACAAAAAAAACACAAAATAACAAAAAAAGACACAACAACAGACACAAAATGACAAAAAAAGATGGAAAAAAGACACAAAATGACAAAAAAGGCACAAAAATGACAAAAAAAGACAAAATAACAGACACAAAACGACAAAAAAGGCACAAAATAACAAAAAAAGACACAACAACAGACACAAAATGACAAAAAAAGACGGAAAAATAACAAAAAAAAGACACAACAACAGACACAAAATGACAAAAAAATACACAAAAATAACAAAAAAAAACACAAAATAACTAAAAAAAGACACAAGAACAGACACAAAATGACCAAAAAACACACAAAAAAGACATGAAAAGACACGAAAAGGATTCAGAACTCCATAGAGTTAAATACTTAATGTCTTTGTTTCTTTGTCTAAGTTTTCACTGCTGCGGTTTCGTCATTTGTCCACCAGGCGGCGCTGTTGACCACAGACTCCTTTATTCTGACAGCAGTTGAGCTGCAGTTTATTCTCTGTGACTTAGAATAAATAGTAAAGTTCATTTTGATTTTATGTTTAAACCAAAGTGATTAGATTTATTTTAGTCAGTATGGTCTGTTCAAGAATAATAGCTTTAACTGTATATATTGTTTGTACGTTTGAATTATACCAATAAAAGTTGATTGATATTAAAAAATACTCTGGACTATAATATTTTATGTTTAGATAAGGTTTCATTCTGAGTGACTGAAGTTATTGTTGTTTTTTTGTTAAAGAAAATTAAGACCCAACAGAAAAAGGCAGCTTTAACACATTTTGCAAAAAAAACAAAACAAAAAAAACCACACAAATATTTAAGATTTTATTAGTCCCACAACAGGGACATTTTCAGTGGTACAGCTTCAAAAATAGAAAGAAGCATCAATAAATAGTAAACAAGCAATATTAACAAACAATTTAAAAGTATTAACAATTCAAACAATAAGAAATAGAAAAATTAGGAACAATATAGACAGTTAGACACACAGTTGAAACTGCACCGTTATAACGAGATATTTAATATTAATGATCTAAAAGCACTTATATGACATTAAAAGACAATGTGCAAAAAAGAGAAATCAGTGCAGACTGTAAATATTTTATTCAGGAAAAAAATCCCCAAATGCCAAAAATAATGAATAGATTCAATGATACATTAGAGAAAATAATATATAAAGAGCAAACATGCAGCATTTGAAGCAGATTTATGTGTGATAATTTCGATTTTTATTATTTTTGTTAATGATTATGGTGTGTTAACTAAAATCACATAGAGTTACATGTGTATGTAATAATTCAACTATTACAGTCATTATCTATACAGTTAAAAAAATGAGTTGTGAAATATATATTATTTTAATATACCCTAACTCAAGAGTTAGGGTACAAACGTTCACAGTAAAGTGACAATTCATAATATGTACTCTTTCACTGAGTAAATTAAAAAAAATAAAACTTGCTGCCCTGCAATAGAAGCAACTTGTACATTTTTCTGTGCTTAAACCTATGATGTCAAATTATTGCCCACAACTTTATTGTTTTAGATATTAATATAATTTCCTTCTCATTTCTATGAACAATTTCAGACTTTTAGCTGCATGTTGATCCTAAATTGATTTTATTTACAGCATTAATATGTTTTAAAATTAAATAGTATGCTTTTACTGCAGTTATTGTGATATTCATAGATTTCTTTATTAATTTAAATGATTTATTTTCCCTTATTTGACTGACAAAAAACAAGAAAAAGCTCCATAAATGACTTCCACTGTGTGACAGTGTGTGAGAGCTCTTTGATGTTGGGGGGCTGTCGAGGATTCTGTGATGTTAAACTGATAGAAAATATCTGTCAACACATTTCAACAGTTGTCAATAACTTTGGTCCAAATATGATCGTAATATGAATTTAAAAAGATAAACTTTGCTAAATGAAGCACACAAACTTTGCCAGGAAGTGTAAGAGGCAGCCCGTGGCATGTCCCAACCTGACTGTGTTTGCAGACACCAACATAATGTCTTTTTATTAAAAAAATATCCACAACAAATGACAGTTTTCGCATTGGATGTGTGAACTAACATCTCTTCTCACTGTCAAACTCTTTTCAGCGGACTTCAGGTGTATTTTAAAGCTTTTAGGAGAGAAATGGTGAAGAAAAATCACCCAGCGGAGCCTCACACGGCGCCATATGGGACAGGTTTAAGCGCTCCAAAGACAAAAAAACAAAAACTTCTCAGCTTTATTTGACTTAAATGTGAAGAAAAGCTTCTTCGCTATCAGTTCGAGTTAATCTCACACTTTAATACGTCCTCCAGATGTGTATTTTGTGTGTTTTTTGGCGAGGAGAAAACACAAGTGACGCAGTTTTCCTGCAGCCCCGCTGAGCGGCAGGGCGGGTTGACTCTCCACGGTTCTCATGTTGTGTTTAAGTTCCTCTCCGTGCTGGGACTTTTCCATCAGTCACTTCAGACTCGTCCTGACGATCTCACCTGACAACACAATGGCAGAGACACTTCCAGTCGCCGCACCCGAAACTGCACCGGCAAAGGTCCCGGCCAAGCCGGCAAAGAAGAAGACCACCACCAAGACGGTCAAGAAGTCCGGTCCCACCGTCACCGAGGCCATCCTGAGCATCATCCAGCAGTCCAAGGACCGCAAAGGCACCTCTCTCCAGGGCCTGAAGAAGGCGTTGGCCGCTCAAGGCTTCGACAACAACGCTCAGATCAGACGCGCCGTCAAGACCCTGGTGCAGAAACAGGTCCTGAAGCAGACCTCCGGATCAGGCGCCTCCGGGTCTTTCAAGGCAGTGAAGCCCGCAGAGAAGCCCAAGAAGTCGGCACCGGCGAAGAACACCGTCACCAAGGCCAAGAAGCCGGCAGAGACGAAGAAAAGATCCGCCACAGCCCCCAAGAAGAAGACAACAGCCGCCAAGAAGAAGTCGGCACCAACAGGCGGCAAGAAGACAGCAACAGGCGGCAAGAAGACAGCAGCAGCCGCCGCCAAGGCAAAGGGGACCCCCAAGAAGGCAACGAAGCCCAAAAATCCCAAGCCATCGTCGGCGAAGAAGCCAGCAAAGAAGCCCACAGCGAAGAAAGCAGGCAAGACCCCCAGTAAGAAGGGCCCGGCCAAGAGGGCTGCAAAGCCCGCATCGAAGAAGGCAGCGAAGAAACCCGCCAAGAAGTAAACCTACTAATTTACTTCACCACCCAAAAGGCTCTTTTAAGAGCCACCCAAATCTTAAAAAGAGCTTTTATTTCCCCCCTACATGGTTTTATGCGCATGTTAAGGTAAAGTGTGGTTGTTCATGATGTTATTTTTTGCATTATTACAATCCGAAGCAGTGTCAGATAATATACATTTTAGTGTAGAGATGTAGTGAATGTATGTGCTGAATGAGGATAAATGTAAAGCTGTCAAAGGTAAGTATACATGTAAGGTAAGTGTTTCAGTTTAAATTGTTTTTCAGTGAGGTTAACTCATTAATGTATGGATATAAAGGTTATACTTGTACACTCGCTGTTAAAACAATTTTACATTTTTTTCCCTCAACCTGTGATGGCACATTTTTTCCAGATTTTTTTTTTTTTTTTACAATCCATGCACCATTTGATTAATACATGATATAATCGACAGACTAAATTAAGTTTTCCATCGATGCATGAGCTCTAATCATCTAATATCATAACGTAACAGCCAAATAGGGAGATTTTTTTATTACTTTTACTACATTTTTCTTATTAGATTGTGCAGGACTTTTACTTAAATATCAGTATTTTTAATATATTTTTTCCCCCCTAAATAGACATTGTCCTATTTGGTTAAAAGTAACTGAAAATCATATCTACATACAATACTTTAATCTGCTCTGGATGATGTCGGTGATTGAATCATCCCTGGGTGTTTGCTTTATCTTCATCATTCAGGTCCCTCACATCTGCTTTGACTCAGACAGAGTGAATTATATACATTTCTATTTTAGGGATTAATGTATTTTGATATTGATGAGTTTATAAGAACAACTCTGTCTTTTGATATTTTTTAAAAACTTACGTTGAAATTGCATTTTCTTAAAGATTTATGAGTATTTTCAGTTAAAACAGCAGCTTGAATAGAAATATGAATAGAAAAGTCAGCATAAAAACTATATTAATGGTAGAAACAATACATTCACATTTGTTTCAATGTAATATTTTCTTTCATTTGCATTTATTAAATTAAATTGTGTTTTACTGCATTTTACAACATTATACTTTAGAAGCGTGTGTATAGTATTTCAACAACTATACAGATGTGTATCTTAACGGTTGACGTCTTATTTTGAAGGCGCCACATATTTTACCGCTGAAGTGTACAGTTAGTGACGTGGTCTTTTCTGATTGGACGATGATATTCTACTGTGCCGGACCAATGAGAGATCAGATGAGAACTATATAAGCTGACGTCAGAAATCACGATCTTTGTCTGCTTCGACGCGAGTAGATAGACTTGACTGAACATGTCTGGAAGAGGCAAAACCGGCGGCAAAGCCAGAGCGAAGGCCAAGACCCGCTCCTCCCGTGCCGGGCTCCAGTTCCCCGTGGGTCGTGTCCACAGACTGCTCAGGAAGGGCCACTATGCGGAGCGTGTCGGCGCCGGAGCTCCGGTCTACCTGGCGGCGGTGCTGGAGTACCTGACCGCTGAGATCCTGGAGCTGGCTGGAAACGCCGCCCGGGACAACAAGAAGACCAGGATCATCCCCCGACACCTGCAGCTCGCCGTCCGCAACGACGAGGAGCTCAACAAGCTGCTGGGAGGAGTCACCATCGCTCAGGGTGGTGTGCTGCCCAACATCCAGGCTGTCCTGCTGCCCAAGAAGACCGAGAAGGCCGCTAAGAAGTAAACACCTGACTGCTGTGAACACCACAAAAAGGCTCTTTTAAGGGCCACCCACTTCAGCTAATCGAGTTTAATCCTAAACAATAATAACTCATTTAATTCAGGCTAGTGAATATGAATAAGCATTGACTTATTACTAGAATTGAGTTCAGTGTTTATAGGGATATGTTTGTTTATATTACTACAGTGGTGGAGGTCTGCTAGTAGGATGGATGTGAAAATGTGGATTGTTCCTGTTAATGGAGTGAAAATACTGCCAATAAATTATTACATTTCTGTATAATGTATATACAATTTACAAAAAATGGTTAAAAATTACATTGGAAGATTAAGAAATCACTAACAAACTATATATATATATATATATATATATATATATATATAATAAAAGAAAATACCTCATACCTCCTTTTCTATGGATAACCTAACTACTAATTTATGATGATGCCTCAACAACTCATTTTCCACTACATTTGCCATTATATCACTTTGAAGTAAAGATGTATTTACAACATATCTAGAGAACATAAAATACTTAAATATTAGTTTCTCCAGACTTGTAAATGTGTTGTTGAAAGTATCAGCCCCCTATCTTGTAATTTCTCCAAAGTAAAATCAACCATAATCCTGACACTTATACATTCCCTGAGATAATACGAAAAAAAGGTTAGTTTTGTTCCGACTTATTTTTAAGAAATTCATAACATGGTGTTTGACATCTCAGAGCTCCCAGCCATACATTAAAACATTTAAACATCTGCTCTGTATCTTTCATCTGTTGAGATTTTGTTTCATGTTTCATAAACAGTTTGTTTATAATAGCTTCAACTGAGTTTGACCACAAACAAAAATAGTGTTACTCTGCATGACATTTAATGTTTCCATGGATTTATATTAAAGCAAAAATAATCCATAAGTATATACATTTAAAATTGGGATTTAAATAAATAATGTATTTATTATTAAACTAAAATTCCATACATGATTCCAATGAATCTACTGACTTGGAGGGTTAGATGTGCCCGCGCATGCTCAGTCTCACTAAAAGAGACAGCCAATCACGTGAGAGCAACAGCACAGTGATATTTGCATGAGGTGGGTAGATAAACCCGCTCTACAGGAAGGAAAGTTATTCGATTCTTTCGTGAACTCGAGACTCCACCATGCCTGAGACAGTACCCAAAGTAGCGAAGAAAGGCTCCAAGAAAGCCGTGACTAAGGCCGGGCCCAAGGGCGGCAAGAAGAGGAGGTCCAAGAGGAGGGAGAGCTACGCCATCTACGTGTACAAGGTGCTGAAGCAGGTCCACCCCGACACCGGCATCTCCTCCAAGGCCATGGGCATCATGAACTCGTTTGTCAGCGACATCTTCGAGCGCATCGCCGGTGAGGCCTCCCGTCTGGCTCACTACAACAAGCGCTCCACCATCACTTCCAGGGAGATCCAGACCGCCGTCCGCCTGCTGCTGCCCGGGGAGCTGGCCAAGCACGCCGTGTCTGAGGGCACCAAGGCCGTCACCAAGTACACCAGCTCCAAGTAAACAGGGACTGCTGCTCCAACAACAACACAACGGCTCTTTTAAGAGCCACCCACCTCCTCTGGAGAGACTTTCCTCTTCTTGAAACCTCATAAATGTGTTTAATGCATGTTCTACCAGATGCTATAATGTCTTCGTTAATCTGTTATGACTACATCAGGACGTAACATGTTTGCACTATACACATTGGTCGTCTAGTGGTTCACAAAATTTTGCTGTAAAGCTGTATTCTTACCAAGAAATCACCAGGTAATTAGTCAATTTTATTTCAGTTTGGAGTTTATGTAAGCACATCAGAGCTGATATTATCCGTCTATGCATTTCAAGAAACCCTAGCACATAAGTAACATATGAGCACTATGCAGTATATCCTTATCCAAAATGTAGTTTAGTTTGCACAAATATTGCAAGTCTAGGTTAATTGCTTAAGCTGCCATAAAGTCAGTGTCCTGCATGATATAAATTATATCTTGATTTGCAAGTAAATAAATAAAAAAAAAAATCAGGAAAAGAACACCATCATTTTGAAGTAAAATTCTTTATCCAGCAGTGGGATAATACAGAGACTGTTCAAGCGAATTTCTTGTTATTGAAACCTCAAATGTGTTTATTACATGTTTTACCAGACGCCGTAATGATGCCTTCCATCCCATTTGTACCCACTATATATGGCAGATTATGAAAGGAGTAAAAATATATTAAAACAATAGATTCCTGTGGTCTTAGTAAATCTTATACTCGAATTACATACTTGTATGTCCATTTCTCATATGCACAGCAACAATTTCAATACAATTTTGAATGTGATCATATTGTTATTGTTTTATTTTAAGTATATTGAAGTGATATATAATCATCAGACTAATTGAGATTACACACCATCTCAAAGAGCAGAGTTTGAATTTTATTACAATATCTTTATTGTATGTTTATCAGAACATCAAACATATTGTGACATAATTAATCATGTTGGCCCATTATTTAACATACCATATGTATTAAAACTGCTCTTGTAACATGCAAATTAAAGTTTAATTATGATTGACTTGTCCTCATAAGCACAGAAACACAATACTAGATTTAGAAATAAAATTCTGAATGTGATGCTATTGTTCCTCTTCCTAAAAACATTTACATCAAATACAAACTGTCCTAAAGTAAAAACCTTGATTTAAATACATAAACATGTTGGCCCATTATGATTGACGTGTCCTGTAGTACTTCAATTTATTGTACAATGTATATATTTATACATGCTTAGGTATTTAGATGTAATGATGCTTTCCACCCCATTTGTACTTACTATAAAAGCAGATTGTGAAAGGAATAAAAATATTGGATTTCTGTCATCTTAATAAAACTTTTACTAGAATTACATACATTCTGAATTATACCTTTATTTCAGTATATTGAAGCGAAATATAATCATCATAGTTTAGCTGAGACTAGGTGGTAATACTTCACCTAAAAACAATATCAAGTCTTGATTATTTTATTAGTTTAATAATATTTCTATACATAAAGAATCTAAACATGAGAATCCCTGATAGTGAAAATAACAAGAGACCTGTTTTTCACTAACATTTAAGCAGCATTTATTTATCTTTCATTAAAGATTAAGTCATATCAATAGCCATTTAGACAGTCTGCATGTTGTGTATTATTTTTATAAAAGAAAACATTTCAAAATGTCAAATAAAAAGAAAAGGTTTTTATTTATTAATTTTTTTTAGGAAAATCCTTGATATTTTTTTACAAGGTTACATAATTTGAAAGCAGATAAATGCAACAGTGTACTAATAAAACATTAAATAATACACAAATACAGTGTATAAAAAGTGTCGTGTTATAGGCTTTACCAGTATGATAATCATTTTTATTAAAATAATAAAGCATTAGTTAATCTGTACAATAAGATATTTTGTCATATATAGATTTAGTTTGCTCCAAATTACTTTCTCTTTCATCTTCTGATAAATATGAAAGACTTCGTCCCGCCCACTGAAACGCATGAGTATATAATGTTTTGCTTTATTTTGAAGGGGTTTTAACCGGGAGTATGGCTGGTAGGCTCTCTGGGTTGTAATTAATGACTGATGAGACTAATTACAGCTACTACTCATGGTATCGTGATAAGATAAAATAAATGTCAGTATAGTTGGTTAGTTTAGTTTAAGTTTCCAGTGAGAGTGACCTGTTACAAACGGCATCGTCATGGTTTGCTTTTATTTTGAAGGCGAGTTTTTCAGCGGAAATGCAGCGGTTAACAGCCGCGAGCTTGAACAGAAAAAAAGGCGGGCTGAGCTGAGGCTGCCTGTTCTCTTCTACGTCCGCAGCTCATAAATAAAACCTCAGAGCCTTCCGACCAGCAGCACATTTCTGTCTGTTCATCTCGACTGAAGACTTGAAAACATGTCTGGACGCGGCAAGGGAGGCAAAGGACTCGGTAAAGGAGGCGCCAAGCGGCACCGTAAAGTGCTCCGTGATAACATCCAGGGCATCACCAAACCCGCCATCCGCCGTCTGGCTCGCCGCGGCGGAGTCAAGCGTATCTCCGGTCTGATCTACGAGGAGACCCGCGGTGTGCTCAAGGTCTTCCTGGAGAACGTCATCCGTGATGCCGTCACCTACACCGAGCACGCCAAGAGGAAGACTGTGACCGCCATGGATGTGGTGTACGCTCTCAAGAGGCAGGGCCGCACCCTGTACGGCTTCGGAGGCTAAACACCACGAGGCTGCTCCAACAACACAACGGCTCTTTTAAGAGCCACCCACACACCTCAAAGAGACGCTTTCTGTTCATTATCAATATCATTACTTTGTTGGATGAATAACCTGTAACAGCAGGAATAGTTATTTTCCCTAGGAACCATTGTTTATGGCGCAGCAAAGCTAAAGTGTTTGTTGCAACACGGACCGTTTTGAGTAAAGCACCTGAGAGTAACAGAGTTGCTGTAATGTTGTGAACATGACTGCCGGTCTTTTGATTTAATTGTGTTTAATCATGACCCAGTTGGGTTTGAATAAGATATTATGTAGGCCTCGGTTGTGGAAGAGAACATAATTTAACACTATAATAAACAAACCAACAATACTGTCTTAGTTTTTTTTAGTTGGCAGATCTAGAGGGAAAGTTACATTAAGGTTTTATACAAAAGTCTTGCAGATGGTTGCAAATATATTTTATATGCTTTCTATGGCTGTTAGTTTGTGATGCTGTATTGTTCAATGGGGTTCAATCACTTTTTTTTTAATTTTTTTGTCAGGTGAAGTGAAAACATGGATTTTAAGTACTCAGTCTTGTCAGCACTATTTTTTATTCTGTACTCTGCAGATATGTTTTTATAAATGAGTGTGTGTGCATGCTTATTGTTGTTTTATTTTATCCTATTTTATTCTTACCTGCCCAGGGACTGCAGATGGAAATTAGCTTTTAGCTATAATCTGGTACAAGCCATTTTTTTACTCCATGTAATTAATGAACCTTGTACATGGTCCATGTTTTAAATTAACCAATAAACTAAACATATATATATATATATATATATATATATATAGGGAGTAATGATGTATCTCAGGGAGTGATTCGTTCATGTTCATGCAGTACGTTCTTGTCACATGTCATGTCATCAGCTCAGTCACAACAGGAAACTGAAATGATTAGTTTGTATCTTAACTAAACAAAGTTTGAGTCTCTTTTTTTATTTGTCACATAACAGGCAGCTGTAAGCTCAGTGGTTAGATCACGGCGTTTTAAAGAGACTTACAGAAAAAGGGAAACAATGAAGGTATAGTGTGATAAGAGGCGTTAGTGCAGCAATACAGTAGTGTTCAAAATAATAGCAGTCCAATGTGACTTACCAGATT
This sequence comes from Centropristis striata, assembly GCF_030273125.1. NCBI lineage: Eukaryota > Metazoa > Chordata > Actinopteri > Perciformes > Serranidae > Centropristis > Centropristis striata. Next base: position 29,861,794 of record NC_081538.1, on the reverse strand, counting down.
AATTCAGGTTTTTAGTATATTTTTATTACTACATGGCACACAAGGTACCAGTAGGTGCAGTAGATTCTCAGAAAACCAACCAGACCAGCATCGGTGATATGCAGCTCTTAAGGCTGTGACATTGGGCAATTAGTTGAAAGGGGTGTGTTCAATCAGTGAGGTCATCAATTTTGTAAAAAAACAGAAAAAAATATACTAAAAACCTGGATTAATCTGGTTAGTCACATTGGACTGCTATTATCTTGAACAGTGCTAGTGAGGATTCCTTAAAAAAAACATTAAGCTCCTCTATAGTGACTCTGTAGTTCCTACCAGAGCAGGACCTTTAAAACCCCCCTGAAGGCCTTCAGAGAGGACCTTCTCTCCTCGACCACACCACAACTCTACTCCTTAACGAAGCTGCTCTGATCAGCGTCCCAGTGGTCCCAGTGGTCCCAGTACTGTGGTGAGTCCCTGCACCTCCTTGGTCTCCACATGGTTTAAATTGTTTGTGACATTTGTGTATTATACTTTGTCAACTGAAGCAAACCAATCCGCCTTCTGTGTTTGAGAATCAACCTCTTTTCTTCCATCAACATGCCCCGTACTAGTTAGAATAAAAAAAAAAAACTCCTTTAACCCTCTGGGGTCTGTGATGGTGGCGTCCTGATCAGATCATGTGACGTTTAACATAAAAACCAGCTCACATGGAGCGCTGCTATCAACTTCACTCCAAAGTTCAGACTTGAAACTTTCTCCCAGTTTTTGTTTGACATTCCTAGCTCATGTAAAACCAAAGATATGATCGTTTTAATTTGATAGAACAGAAATATTAGAGCGTTGGTGTAGCTCTCTGTGTCATTTCACACATAGTTTGTTTTGAAGAGTTGCCTATAAATATGCATGTTTTTATGGGGCTTTTTTTGTATATAGTTTTATTATATTTAAATTTTTACTTTTACTTTTTTATATTTTCATATTTGTATCCTATGTTTATATTTTCAAGTTCCAAAACAGTTCATTGAGCATATTTGTGGTTTTTATTGTAGTGAATAGTATAATTTTTCAACTCGGATTTCATGATTTTTGGGCTCAATATGTTGATAAAGGGGGTTAAAGTGAGAAAATAACTGTCAAAAGTATTCAAAAACGGCCAAAATAGGCTCAGAGCCCAGAGGGTTAACCCTTAATAGGGCACTCATTGAAATACTTGCAAACTTCAACCCTCGAGAATATTGGAGGATATTACATACAGCCAGAATGTGTAAAAAAAACAAAAACATACAGACCCGGGGGAGGGGGGTCATATTTTGAGAAAAAAGTTTACGAGATTAAAGTGGCAAATCTACGTGAAATAAAAGTGCAGATATATGAGATTTAATGTGGTGAATCTGCGAGAAAAAAAGTTTTTTTTTTTCACTTTTTCCTCGTAAATCTACGACTTTTTTTCACACAGATTTGCCACTTTAATCTAGTAAATTTGCAACTTTTTTCTCTAAATATTACAAATCCATGTGGTTGTACGACCTCACAGAGAGACATGGGGACCTCATTTTGATATCCACAGAAGTTACCAAATATAGTTCTTCGCCCGATAAAGAGTTAAAAAAAAAAATTCTGTCCAAGAGTCAGTAAAAACACTCAACATTAGTTTCTGAGTATTTTATATTGTACATACAGTCATGGAAAAAATGATTAGACCACCTTGTTTTCTTCAATTTCTTGTTCATTTTAATGCCTGTTACAACTAAAGGTTCATTTGTTTGGACAAATATAATGATAACAACAAAAATAGCTGATAAGAGTTTAATTTAAGAGCTGATATCTAGACATTTAACATGGTTTTATTGATTGATTAATGATTTTAGGTATTATCAAGAAAATTATCAGCAATATTTTTTGTTATAAATATATTTATCCAGACAAATATATCTTTAGTTGTACCAGACACTGAATCAACAATGGTCTAATATTTTTTTTCCATGACTGTATATTGAACATCAGTGAAAAATAGATTTCTGTAAGTTGTAATATGAAAAGTAAAGTCCACATTAAGTGAATCTTTATCTTCTTTGTTGAGCATTTAAATCCCTTCAGCTTCTACTACAACCCTAATTCCAAAAAAGTTGGGACGATGTGTTAAACGTCAATAAAAACAAACATATTTTATTCCTAATCGAACATAAACAACATATCAGATGTAGAAACAGACATTTTACCATTTCGTGGACAACATTATAGCTCATTGTGAATTTGATGGCAGCAGCATGTCTAACCCGTTTTAATATACAGTAACACTATTTTTATCTAAGAATTGATCTTTTGTGTATGGGTCCATCATTTAAATATTGAAGAGTTGTGTTGATAATTGTTAACAAAATTGTAGAAAATATTCAAAGTTTTGAATCCAATTTTCTCTCAAATTTAATAAGCTTTTAAATTGCTTGATAATGCTCAATATCTGTGATTAAAAAGTGTTTTGATGCTTAAACTAGGAGGATAATCCTTAAGTTCAGTCACAAATATTTTAAATAAAACTGTTGTAAATGAATACAGCATATTATTATTATTATTATTATTATTATTGAATCAGACCTGGATCTGTCTGTGAAATCATACATGCTCATGGTAAATATGCTTATATTTTATAAAACCACATTAATTATAAGAAATAATTAATCATCTTACACACGCGGTTAACAACTCAAAACGTTTAAAAGAAACTGCAGATTTAATCTTTTTAATACTGAAGTACACAGAGTTACAGTCTGGCTGAGCAAATACTTGTGAAGTAGCAAAAATACTTTATAGCTGAACAAACGATAATTATCATCAGTAACAATTCTTAACTTTTTTTCCCTAAACAAAATATATTTTATTTATTTTTCATTACTAACTCGTTAATGTAAAAGTGAAGTTTTTTAAACATATTGAATAAATATTTGGTATCTTAATTTTAAAAAATGTCATTGATTTTAAAAAGTAAACATTTTTATGATAATTATGTGAAGACAAAACTTTATAAACATTAAACATTATTTTACTTTTCTTAAAGCTTGATTTTCAACAAGATTAAATCAATCATTATTAATTGAGCAGTTTGATTTTTATACTAACAATATTTTTCTTGATATTAAATATTTACATTCAAATCTTACAATTTCACTATAATTTCACTATTATATATATATATATATATATATTGTTTTCCCTAATGTGCAATATGAGTGAAATATTGTGTGACAATTTTAATAAATGCTACGTAGGTATAGAAAGTATATAATCTATTTTGCATGTTGCATATTATCCTTATTTTTATATCTTTGTAAACTCAAAAGTCTGACAGCTAAATTTCCCAACTGAGGGATAAATAAAGTATTTATCTTACCACTAACAATGATTAAAAATTAAATATCTACTTAACACCACATTTGTTCATCTGAACAATCAATAATGAGATATTCAATTAATAATGGTTTATAAAAGGTGATTTGACATTTAAACCACTTGTCAGACATTTAGGAGCAGTTTTTGCACATAACTAATTTATAAATGAAACAGTACTTTTTTCCTCTAGATAATCCAAATATTTTAATTATTTACTGTACAGCTCATAATCTGGCCGTTTTTTCAGTACTCAAATGTTGCTGCAACACTTGAAATGTCCCTATTATGGGAATAATAAAGCAAATGTTAATCTTAAAAATTGAACTCGGCTCTCTGAGATGAGATGTGTGGCTCTTAAAAGAGCCTTTGTGTTGTTGAGTAGAGGTTGTTGAGTTTAAGCTCTCTCTCCACGGATCCTGCGGGCCAGCTGTATGTCTTTGGGCATGATGGTGACCCTCTTGGCGTGGATGGCGCAGAGGTTGGTGTCCTCGAAGAGTCCGACCAGGTAGGCCTCGCTGGACTCCTGCAGAGCCATGACGGCGGAGCTCTGGAAGCGCAGGTCGGTCTTGAAGTCCTGAGCGATCTCCCTGACCAGGCGCTGGAAGGGCAGCTTGCGGATGAGCAGCTCGGTGGACTTCTGGTAGCGGCGGATCTCTCGGAGAGCCACGGTACCGGGCCTGTAACGGTGGGGCTTCTTGACGCCGCCGGTGGCCGGGGCGCTCTTGCGGGCTGCCTTGGTGGCCAGCTGCTTCCTAGGAGCCTTTCCTCCGGTGGATTTACGGGCGGTCTGCTTGGTTCTTGCCATCGCTTCTTCTTGTTTCTATCAACAGTAGAAATGTGAGGTCGGAACAGAGACTCGCGGCTCTTAAAGTGTGGGACCGGCTGTGTCACGTGACGCTGCTTCAGACCTCCGGCTGCTGATTGGTTGGCGGCTCCTCGTGGAGCTCAGCGCCGCCTCGAGGAGGGCCAACCGCCCGGATCTCCGCCGCTGATTGGTGGAAACTCTTTTGAAAATAAGCGCCAACTTTCAGCGCGAGCTCCCGCTCGCGAGTGGTTCCGCGGACATATAAAGGAGGGCTCCGCCGGTTGGAACTTCAGTTTCTCTGAGTTCAAGCTACAGAAAACATATCAAAACATGTCTGGAAGAGGTAAAGGTGCCGGAAAAGCCAGAGCAAAGGCCAAGAGCCGTTCCTCCCGTGCCGGGCTCCAGTTCCCCGTGGGTCGTGTCCACAGACATCTGAGGAAGGGCAACTACGCTCAGCGTGTCGGCGCCGGAGCTCCGGTCTACCTGGCGGCGGTGCTGGAGTACCTGACCGCTGAGATCCTGGAGCTGGCTGGAAACGCCGCCCGGGACAACAAGAAGACCAGGATCATCCCCCGACACCTGCAGCTCGCCGTCCGCAACGACGAGGAGCTCAACAAGCTGCTGGGAGGAGTCACCATCGCTCAGGGTGGTGTGCTGCCCAACATCCAGGCTGTCCTGCTGCCCAAGAAGACCGAGAAGGCTGCCGGCAAGAAGTAAACACCTCTCTGACTGCTGGAGAAAACAACAAAAAGGCTCTTTTAAGAGCCACCCACCTATTCTGAGAGTTTATTCCTTTTTTAAACGATCACAATTAACCTAATGAATATAACTAACGTGTCTTAAAAGCATATGTACCAAAAAATAATACAAAATATTACCGTAGTGGTTACTATCATATTTATAGCTGTAATTGTGACTTCCTGGTATATCAATATAGACATTAAAGACTATAATATGCATTTTGCTTCACAATCCTAATAATCAGAAGGCACCAAGCTTTTTGTTTTTGTTGATGCAGTTGAAACTTTGTCTCCACCCAGTACTTCATATTTTACTTTACATGTCAAATATTTACAAAAAATGTTTAAATTGTAGACTCGTGTTTCGTCATTTTCAACATACTATAAACCATAAACTTACTGTTCCCATGGAGGTACTGAATATACACATTTTCATTGTGAATATTTTTTGTTAAGATATAAACATCTTTAAATATTTTATTTAAGAATACTATTTTTCAGCAGGCTTAGTACTCTAGGCCTATAGTTATTAAAATATTGGTGCTCTGACAAAAGATGACATGATGGCATTCTAGATAAAACAATAAGGTTGAAAAGTCGTCAGCAGATAAAGATGGTTTAAAGTATTAAGATGTTAGGATATATAATTTATAATTTCAAATTACATATTCATAGACAATGGAAAGGTCGAAGTGGATAGCAACTGTGAAACTATCATTAAATATCTTTGTAACTATCTGCAAGACTTGCCTATAAAATGTTAGTTATATCTCTAAAGGTTTCCCTGCATTAATCAATTTAGGATGCTTATTAAACATTTTATTTTGGAAGGTTTTCTTGCTAAGACGAATGGTGATGTTGGACGGTATTTGGAAGACTGGCATTTAACCTAACCCTTTATTATTTTCTCTTATTAGGTTATTAAGTTTGCTGGTATTCTGTATGTTTCATGTGGTAATTATGTTTGATGTTTGTGTCCAGTTTAGTTTAAATGTTATTAGCTTTATTTAGGTTGGTTGTCTATTTACTTTGTCTATTTGTGATTTATATTGTTTAAATTAATAAAAAGAAAGTTTCCCCTTCATATAGGTGATATTATTTAAGATAGTAGGGCCTAGTATTAATGCAATGGTTTTTATTACCATGTTATTCATAGATTATGGAAAGTACTGATAATGATCAGGAACCGTCTCTTTGTGGTGTGTGGGTGGCTCTTAAAAGAGCCGTTGTGTTGTTGGAGCAGCCTCGTGGTGTTTAGCCTCCGAAGCCGTACAGGGTGCGGCCCTGCCTCTTGAGAGCGTACACCACATCCATGGCGGTCACAGTCTTCCTCTTGGCGTGCTCGGTGTAGGTGACGGCATCACGGATGACGTTCTCCAGGAAGACCTTGAGCACACCGCGGGTCTCCTCGTAGATCAGACCGGAGATACGCTTGACTCCGCCGCGGCGAGCCAGACGGCGGATGGCGGGTTTGGTGATGCCCTGGATGTTATCACGGAGCACTTTACGGTGCCGCTTGGCGCCTCCTTTACCGAGTCCTTTGCCTCCCTTGCCGCGTCCAGACATGTTTTCAAGTCTTCAGTCGAGATGAACACAAAGAAATGTGCTGTTGGTCGGAAGGCTCTGAGGATTTATTTAGGAACTGCGGACGTAGAAGAGAACAGTCAGTCTCAGCTCAGCCCGCCTTTTTTTCTTTACAAGCTCGCGGCTGTTAACCGCTGCATTTCTGCTAGACATCTCGCCTTCAAAATAAAAGCAAACCATGACGATGCAGTTTATATAGATCACCCTCACTGGAAACTTAAACTAAACTAACCAACTATATTGACATTTATTTTATCTTATTATGGTACCAAACGGCTGTTAGTAGTCTAATCAGACATTAATTATAACCCAGAGATCATACAAAGAGCCATACTTCCGGTTAACAAAACCTTCAAAATAAGGCAAAACATTATCAATCCTACAGGCCTCTTAAGTTCTAGCATGGGCACCAAAATATAATTGTTTAATATTCAACATTATAGCTGGTAATTTGTGTTTTAAATTATATGGTTCAAGTCTCTTTACACCAAATGCAATTAGTATATTTGCTGTTTTCCTGTTATCAAATTTGAAGCTGAATACTTATTTTATATAATATTTATTGTATATTGTATATACTTCTATATAAGTACTTCTGATCTGGTGGTGAATTAGTACATACTTGATAACATCAGTTTCATAAACAGATGTTTTTTTTTTTTACGGTAATGTTAATGAGCTACTGGGGTGCAGGGCAAAACTTAAATCAGTCCTCTGTACTCCTCCTCAGTCCCTGGTGATGTATCCAACAATGGAGGAGTCATCAGAGAACTTCTGGAGGTGGCAGGAACCAGAGTTGAAGCAGAAATCAGAGGTGTAGACAGTGAAGAGGAACAGTCCCAGTACAGTTCCTTGGGGTGCGCCAGTGTTCAAAATTTAAGAGGCACAGTCATCCACCCTGACGTACTGAGGTCGGCCTGTGAGGTAGTCTATGATCCAGGAAGTGATGTTTGGGTGCAGGTGCATCTCCAGCAGCTTATCTCTCAGCAGGTACGGCCGGATGGTGTTGAAAGCACTGGAGAAGTCAAGGAACATGACTCTCACAGTGCTTCCGTGCCTCTCCAGATAAGAGAGGGCCTTATGTGTCAGGTAGACAACCAGGAGAGCTGTAAGTTGGGTCCTCTGGTGCCGCAGAATAAGACTCAAAGGTCTTCATGACGTGTGACGTCAGAGCCACCAGTCTGTAGTCATTTGGCACGTTTCCATCAGGTACTTTTCCCTCTAGTGAGCAGCTATTGTTTTGGTTTGGGAGAGATGATCCACCCAACTTCTCAGGTAATGGCTCAGAAAGTACCTGCCTAGGGAAAGGAACTTTTCTGAGCCGCTACTGACTAGTTGACGCTGATTGGATGCGGTTGAGGTGGCAAATTTGCACATCACCCGCTGAAACGCCCCTAATTTGATTACGAGCAGTCCAGAGCGGGCTTTTGTCGGACTTTTTTCATCCCTGTGGAAGAGCAGGGTCTTTTTTCTCCCCTGAAAACAGCCTGGTTACTGATTGGATAGATCGCTAAGCAGGATGTGACGTAGTACACGACAACCACACGCACCATTTGTAAAAGCCGGTGAAGCAGTGTTCCCAACTTAACGATTTTGTTGCTAAATTTAGGGACTTTTCAGACCCCCTTAGCGACTATTTTTCAAGAAAGCGGGTGGAGACAAATCCAGAGACTCCTTCTTACTCTTCTTAATGAGCCGGCCTCCCGCACTGGACACTCTGTACACAGTTAGCGATGCTGGTTAATTCACAATCACTATGTGTATGATCAGGGAGACTGATAATTAACCATGCTGCTGACGTTGTGCACAGTTAGCGACGGTGAAAACCATACATCACCTCCGGAGTCTCTAAATCCCTCTGGGGACTAACTTTCAATAGACACGCAGAGTGAGCAGACTTTTGAGAGGGTGTGGCCTGAGACTTTCCCGATGGTCACTTTTCCCCCTAGACGAAACACGGCTATTAGCAGACTGATGCGGACTGGATGCTGAGGGGTTACCATCTCCTGCTCTGACTGCAGCTGGGAGATACCGCTGCAGGAGGACTGGGCCGCTTGTGAGTGCTTTAGGATGGTGCCTGCTAATCGTAAAGAAGAGTTGGAACGAGTCTCCCAAAATCTCAAATAACACCATAAAAAGTTGCTAGATTTGTTGCTAGTCGCTTTTTTGAAAAATAGTCTCCAGCGAGACATGCAGAGTGATTGGACATTTGAAAGGGTGCGGCCTGAGATTTTCTCTGTGGCCACTCTTTCCCCTAAAGGTAACACGGCTTAAGTCGTTGGCTTTCCAAAAAAGTACTCAGTGTAAAGTCTAAGGGGAGTAGCAGAGGTGTGAATGGGAGCGGAGGTGCTGAGCGGTGACCTCGCCTCACTGTCTGAGCACACCGGGGTGGGGGTTTGGTCAAACCTGTTAAGAAACACAATGGCCCTCATTTATCAAACGAGCATACGACAGAAAGTGAGCGTAAGATCATTTCTAAGCAAGGCGTTTATCCATTTGGACGTGAGCGGAGGGTACGATCAGATCTCAGTCTGCTCTCAGCTCGTGTACGCAAATCTGAGTCTGCGTGAAGTCCACACGTCTGAGTCTGAGAATTGATCTTAGACGATTGTATCAATGCCTGTAGCTGATAAAACTCTGTGTGTTTAGGTTTTTTTTTAAACTTAACACACATTTTTTTAAATATACACTCAGATCTGCGCTCGTTTCTATGCTCGTTTGATAAATGAGGCCAATGAGCTCAGATGCAATGCGACGTCACCCTGTACTCCAGGTAAAGACACTCCAAACCTCTTCTGTCCCATCTTTGCCTCAGTTTAATTAAATGTTGTATTTTTTTAATTGTCATTTATTTGTTTAATTGGACTGCAACTTTGACAATTTCATCTAATAACACAGAACTTTAAGAGTCCTTTATATTACACTATGCTTTAATCTTATAAAGTTTTCTCTAAAAGAGAAAACCTCTGCCTCTAAATGGTCGCAATGGAAATTTTTGTGTTTTTTTTTTTTTTTTTTGGAAGGCAAGCATTAGGAAAAAAAAATATAAAAATATATATATATATATATATATATATATATATATATATATATATATATATATAAATAAAATATTCATTAAAAAATAACTGTTTTTAATTATTATATAGTTTTTGTAAGTTGTAGTTCAATAAATATAATAAAATATAAAAAAATATATAAAATATAAAATATAAATAAATATAAAAAAATACCTTTGTCTACAATATAAACCGGTTTTAATATTTGAGTAGTTTATGCAGTTTTGCTCCATTGACAGGAATAACCTACATGATCCTGTTTCTGTTTTCACCAATTTTGGAGACATCCACTTCCTCCAGTTTATAGTTTATTCCTGCCAGAAACTGTAAAGGACAAACTATACTAGCTATGTAATAAGAGTTTCATCATATTTTATAATGGTTTGTTTATAATGGCATTGCACATTATTTATATGTCATACATGAAACAGAAATGTTTACATGTTGTAAGAGTAAAGCAAAAATATTCCAGAAGTATATATATATATAGATAGAGAGAGAGAGAGAGAGAGAGAGAGAGAGAGAGAGAGAGAGAGAGAGAGAGAGAGAGAGAGAGAGAGATGTATTTGGCTATTAAACTACTATAACTTTTTACACAATACAATGAATCTGCTGACCTAGAGGGAAGGGTCTACTGCGCATGCTCATTCGCACCAAAGAAGGCCTCCAATCCTGTGAGAGCAACAGCACAGTAATATTTGCATGAGGTGGATATATGAACCCGCTCTGCAGGGAAGGAAGTTATTCGATTCTTTTGTGAACTCGAGACTCCACCATGCCTGAGACAGTACCCAAAGCAGCGAAGAAAGGCTCCAAGAAAGCCGTGACTAAGGCCGGGCCCAAGGGCGGCAAGAAGAGGAGGTCCAAGAGGAGGGAGAGCTACGCCATCTACGTGTACAAGGTGCTGAAGCAGGTCCACCCCGACACCGGCATCTCCTCCAAGGCCATGGGCATCATGAACTCGTTTGTCAGCGACATCTTTGAGCGCATCGCCGGTGAGGCCTCCCGTCTGGCTCACTACAACAAGCGCTCCACCATCACTTCCAGGGAGATCCAGACCGCCGTCCGCCTGCTGCTGCCCGGGGAGCTGGCCAAGCACGCCGTGTCTGAGGGCACCAAGGCCGTCACCAAGTACACCAGCTCCAAGTAAACAGGGACTGCTGCTCCAACAACAACAACACAACGGCTCTTTTAAGAGCCACCCACCTCCTCTGGAGAGACTTTCCTCTTAGTGAAACTTCATTAATGTGTTTATTACATGTTCTACCACACGCCATATTGTATTTGTAGATCAGTGAGCTAAATATATATATATATATATATATATATATATATAGCTTATTAGATATAATGATGCCTTCCATCCCATTTGTACCCACTACATATGACAGATTGTAAAAGGAGTAATATTTAAACTATAGATTACTGTCATCTTAATAAACCTTTCAATAGAATTTCATACTTGTAAATCCATTTCTCATAACAGAATATTAGTATACTTTAGAAAATACAATTTTGAATGTGATCCTATTTTATTTTAAGCATATTGAAGTGACATAATCATCTAGACTAATTGAGATTAAGGTGACAATACTACCCCTTAATGACTATCAAATACAAACCGTCTATTGCTTTCATTATATTACATAACCCTAAACACGAGAATCAGTGATAGTGAGCATAAGACTTTTTATCAATGTATCAAATTAATAATTAATCAATTATATTATACCCACACATATGAAGTCCTGATGTGGAGTAAAGCTACATTCTAACCAATAAATCACCAGGTCAATTTGAAGTTTATGAAAGCATAACCATACTTTAATAACTTAAATATGCCTTTCAAGAAAGCCAAGCACATACTACCATAATACTATACAGAAGGATGGCTAAAAAAAAGGAAGGAAGATGAGCACTACACATTATCCTTATCTAGAATGCAATTTAGTTTGCAGAAATATTGCAAGTCTTGGTCAAATGCTGAAACCGCCATGAAATCAGTGTCCTGCATAATATAAATACGTGTTGATTTGGAAGTGAATAAAAGACAATCCCATCTCATTTCCTTCCAATCTCAGTTTCCCTCCAAAAAAATCAAGACAACGCCTGAAGTGTTGTGAAAGTTGTGATTTTAAAGTGAAATCCTTTATTTATATCCTGCAGTTTGAAAATACATAGAGACCGTTGAAGCGAATTTTAAATCTAAAAATATATACATACTTACAGCTAGTAAAACAAATATACAGTGTATACTGCCCTGAGCCTGTTATCAGGTTATTTTCCACATGTAATATTGATATCAGCCTCAATACGACAGTTAAAGTAATTAAGGAATAATTTATTACCGCTATTCTGTAACTTGTGTTTTTTAGTGAGCTGTGTTTTTTTTTTATTATCATTATATACATATCTTGATTGCAGCCGTATGAATGAATAGGAAAGAAGTCTTTAAAGTTGATGTGTGTGGCTCTTAAAAGAGCCTTTGTGTAGATGAGTGATGTGGAGCTTCACTTCTTCTTGGGTGCTGCTTTCTTGGATTTGCCGGCAGAAGTAGTCTTCTTCTTCGGGGCGGGTTTCTTTCCTGTAGTCTTTTTGGGGGGCTGCTTGGGGCTCCTTGAGGACTTGGCCTTGGTGGGTTTCTTTGGCGTGCCTTTAGGCTTCTTGGCCGATGTGGGTTTCTTCGTCTTCTTGGGAGACTTCTTTTCGGTTGCTGCCTTCTTTGCTGCCTTTTGGGACTTCTTGGGTTCGGCGGCCTTCTTCTTCTTGGGTTCGGCGGCCTTCTTCTTCTTGGGTTCGGCGGCCTTCTTCTTCTTGGGCTCGGCGGCCTTCTTGGCGAGCTTGAAGGACCCGGAGGCGCCGGAGCCTTTGGGCTGTGTCAGGGTCCCGTTGGCGACCAAAGCCTTGATAGCGGTCTTGACGCGGACCTTGTTCTTGTCCACATCGTATCCTTTGGAGAGCAGATACTTCTTGATGGCGGCCAGGGACGTGCCGCCGCGCTCCTTGGACAGCGACACCGCTTCGATGACGAGGTCCCTGAGGCTGGGGCCGGCCTTCTTCGGCTTGGCCGCCGCCTTCTTCTTCTTGGCGGGTACTGCCTTGCCCTGGGCCGGGGCGGCGGGAGCGACTTCTGTTTCTGTTGCCATGATTTCTTCTGAGCTTTGTTCCTCGCAGAGTGACCAGAGAGAGACTGAGTTGTAGAGCTCGGAGCAGCGGGCTGTACTTAAACACACCATGAGAACCGTGGAGACTCAAGCAGGCCGCAGCTCCTCTGTGCTGTGTGAAAGTCGGGACACTTTGTGTTTTCTCTGCACTGATAAAACTCCAAAAACTAAATGTAGGAGAAGTGCTGAAGGCTGAAAGTTACAGAGCTTTTAGCGGACACTTTTCTCTTCATATTAAAGTCACTTTGAGCTCTGGTGCTCTCTGCATTTAGTCTGTGGAGCCTCCAAACCTCACCTCTTCACCGCCGCGGACAGCACTTGTCACACTTATTTCTCTCCTAAAATGATTTAAAATGCGCCAGAGCTCCGATAAAAAACGTTTCCACACTGCTCAACATGTTTGTGCAGAGACTGAATCAAAAAACAAACCTCTGCTGCTGAGCAATTAATAATAAAATCAACTTCTTCTGGTCGCAGCAAACACACTGATGAGGCTGATGGAGTTTCTCCAGACTTCCTGTCACAGCTGCTGGCTGTCAACATGTCCTCTGTCAAACATCACTTTTAATATAAATACTTAATTTTTCTACTATTAATGATGTGAAACAAGATTTCTATGTGGTGAAGCACAATGAGTGGCTTCAAATGTTACAGTTACTGTGTTTCACTGATGCCTTAGTATTAGTTATTGATTATTATCAAGTGTCATACAAAAGTTATTTTCTGTTTTCTGATGAGGATGACGGAAACTTAGATTTGGACTCAAAAGGGCGAATATAAAATATCTGTCTTGTTCTTACAGCTCATTAAAATCAGTCTGAAAGGGAGACATGACATGCCACTCATCAATTTACTCAAAATAAATGTAACTGAACCCTGCAGAACTACAGTGTAAAATGAAAACTTACTGTATTATTTCTTGTTTTTATACATGTGCAAATGTCATATATAAAAATAAAGGTAAATTACTTTATGTTATAAACAATGACCGTAAATTGGAGTCTGTTAATTGGTATTATTAACATTTTTATTATTATTCAAGTGCTTAGTGGTAGTATGAAACATTACATTTAGCTGCTTCTTGATGTCTTTGCAGGGTGGAGAGAGATCTGCGGACATTTCTGCTCTGAAATTATAATTGTATTTATTCCTTTTTACCCTCTTATGGAGATAAAGCACTCTGCAGCAGCAATTGGATGAATACTAATTGACCATGCTGCATATTTTTCCTCAACATATGTAGAAATTTGATCCACTCACATGTTATATTTGAATAATTCTAAGAATGTGTTTTGCTGCACTGACGCGTTTCTCTTTCTGACGGCCTGAGACAGCAGTTAGTGTTCTCACACAGTACGTCTACATGACACTTGAAAAAACGAATTATTGCCTTAATCTGACTATAACTGGACAACTGATGTTGGAGTTCTCCAACTCCAATTAGGACACCCAGATAATGGGATTGGAATAGGATTTTAGCCGGCATGTATGACAACACAACACATTTGTTGCACATTACCCGGTCACACTAGCCAGTCGGACATTAGCCGGTCACATTAGCCGGTCACACATTAGCCGGTCGGACATTAGCTGGTCACATTAGCCGGTCTCATTAGCAGGTCACATTAGCCGGTAGGACATTAGCCGGTAGGACATTAGCCGGTCACATTAGCCGGTAGGACATTAGCCGGTCACATTAGCCGGTAGGACATTAGCCGGTCACATTAGCCGGTAGGACATTGGCTGGTCTCATTAGCCGGTCACATTAGCCGGTCTCATTTGCCGGTCACATTAGCCGGTAGGACATTAGCTGGTCACATTAGCCGGTCACATTAGCCGGTCTCATTAGCCGGTAGGACATTAGCTGGTCACATTAGCCGGTCTCATTAGCCGGTCACATTAGCCGGTAGGACATTAGCTGGTCACATTAGCTGGTCGCACATTAGCCGGTTGCTCATTAGCCGGTCACATTAGCCGGTAGGACATTAGCTGGTCACATTAGCCGGTCTCATTAGCAGGTCACATTAGCCGGTAGGACATTAGCCGGTAGGACATTAGCCGGTCACATTAGCCGGTAGGACATTAGCCGGTCACATTAGCCGGTAGGACATTGGCTGGTCTCATTAGCCGGTCACATTAGCCGGTCTCATTTGCCGGTCACATTAGCCGGTAGGACATTAGCTGGTCACATTAGCCGGTCACATTAGCCGGTCTCATTAGCCGGTAGGACATTAGCTGGTCACATTAGCCGGTCTCATTAGCCGGTAACATTAGCCGGTAGGACATTAGCTGGTCACATTAGCTGGTCGCACATTAGCCGGTTGCTCATTAGCCGGTCACATTAGCCGGTAGGACATTAGCTGGTCACATTAGCCGGTCTCATTAGCCGGTCACATTAGCCGGTCTCATTAGCCGGTCACATTAGCCGGTAGGACATTAGCCGGTCACATTAGCCGGTAGGACATTAGCCGGTCACATTAGCCGGTAGGACATTGGCTGGTCTCATTAGCCGGTCACATTAGCCGGTCTCATTTGCCGGTCACATTAGCCGGTAGGACATTAGCTGGTCACATTAGCCGGTCACATTAGCCGGTCTCATTAGCCGGTAGGACATTAGCTGGTCACATTAGCCGGTCTCATTAGCCGGTCACATTAGCCGGTAGGACATTAGCTGGTCACATTAGCTGGTCGCACATTAGCCGGTTGCTCATTAGCCGGTCACATTAGCCGGTAGGACATTAGCTGGTCACATTAGCCGGTCTCATTAGCCGGTCACATTAGCCGGTAGGACATTAGCTGGTCACATTAGCTGGTCGCACATTAGCCGGTTGCTCATTAGCCGGTCACATTAGCTGTTCAGTATATATAGGATATATAGGATTTTAGCCGGTATGTATGACAACACAACACATTTGTTGCACAGTAGCCGGTCACATTAGCTGGTCGCACATTAGCCGGTCACATTAGCCGGTCACATTAGCTGGTCACATTAGCCGGTCACACTAGCCAGTCGGACATTAGCTGGTCACATTAGCCGGTCACATTAGCCGGTCTCATTAGCCGGTCACATTAGCCGGTAGGACATTAGCTGGTCACATTAGCTGGTCGCACATTAGCCGGTTGCTCATTAGCCGGTCACATTAGCTGTTCAGTATATATAGGATATATAGGATTTTAGCCGGTATGTATGACAACACAACACATTTGTTGCACAGTAGCCGGTCACATTAGCTGGTCGCACATTAGCCGGTCACATTAGCCGGTCACATTAGCTGGTCACATTAGCCGGTCACACTAGCCAGTCGGACATTAGCTGGTCACATTAGCCGGTCACATTAGCCGGTCTCATTAGCCGGTCACATTAGCCGGTAGGACATTAGCTGGTCACATTAGCTGGTCGCACATTAGCCGGTTGCTCATTAGCCGGTCACATTAGCTGTTCAGTATATATAGGATATATAGGATTTTAGCCGGTATGTATGACAACACAACACATTTGTTGCACAGTAGCCGGTCACATTAGCTGGTCGCACATTAGCCGGTCACATTAGCCGGTCACATTAGCTGGTCACATTAGCCGGTCACACTAGCCAGTCGGACATTAGCTGGTCACATTAGCCGGTCACATTAGCCGGTCTCATTAGCCGGTCACATTAGCCGGTAGGACATTAGCTGGTCACATTAGCTGGTCGCACATTAGCCGGTTGCTCATTAGCCGGTCACATTAGCTGTTCAGTATATATAGGATATATAGGATTTTAGCCGGTATGTATGACAACACAACACATTTGTTGCACAGTAGCCGGTCACATTAGCTGGTCGCACATTAGCCGGTCACATTAGCCGGTCACATTAGCTGGTCACATTAGCCGGTCACACTAGCCAGTCGGACATTAGCTGGTCACATTAGCCGGTCACACTAGCCAGTCGGACATTAGCTGGTCACATTAGCCGGTCACATTAGCCAGTCACACAATAGCTGGTCAGTAGCGACGGCACAAAGTGTTGAACTGAGGTCAACAGAAAGGGCGCCCTATTAACCTGCTGAAACGACACATATCTCCACA
Organism: Centropristis striata; assembly: GCF_030273125.1. Classification (NCBI taxonomy): domain Eukaryota; kingdom Metazoa; phylum Chordata; class Actinopteri; order Perciformes; family Serranidae; genus Centropristis; species Centropristis striata. Next base: position 29,845,009 of record NC_081538.1, on the reverse strand, counting down.
CAGTGTTGAGGAGGAAGACACGTTCCCGTCAGTTATTTGATTTTCTCAGCTGCATGTACACTGGGACAAGAACAGAAGTCTATGAGACGCCAATATAGATTTTGAAGCATAGCTCTATTAAACTGTGCATGTAAACGCACTGACAGTATCTTATCCTGTTTAGGCTTCGTAGCTCATAGATACACGACTGTCAGAACAACTCACACATTGTGTATCACATTCATCTAACGAGACTTGAACAGCTGTTGGCCTGTCCATGTCATAGATAACTGCTAATAGAATTAAGATGCGTGTAAATCCAACTTCTGTAGAGGATTTAATGTGAATTATTACAGAAATCGGGGCTCATTCTGACTGGGATCCTGAGTGGATAAGCACATATATGGAAGGTTTTGTGCATTTTATTACTAAAGCATGAAACTTTCTCCATGGTTTCTAAAGACCATGAAGTTTAATTTCAGACCTGGAAGCATTTCAGATTTGAAAGTCATAAAATTCCATATAACAAGTCCAAGTCTCTACCTTCATACCTGAAAAAAAGCCCATATACTTGTATAGTACAGAGCCCCGCCAGCCAAATTGAGGCTTTAAACTAAATATTGTTACAGGACTATAGCTGAGGCAGCAAACGTATCTTTATTAGAACAAAGATATTCATGGTTATAATGTAGAGTGATGGGGTAAAAAATGGAAAAATGCAATACTGAGGTCACCAGAGGTCAAATACAAACGTCTAAAATACAACCTTTGGGTCTGTAGATTATATGATGAAACTTTCATACTTTAGTCATAAAATGTACAACTGGCTTGTTTATCTGCTATTGAGACGAGTCTCTCTCTGGTGTGTGTTTACTGTTGGCCTCCAATCTGAGACCTTTACAGACATAAATCACATGATGTGAGGAGAGCTGCAGCGAGCAAACATGTGATCTTGTTTTTGCTCTCCATCTTTCTGACTCTGCAGGTTTAATTGTTGCTCTCAGGTGCGGTCAGGTGCACGCTGCCAACTGTGCAGAGAGCCAGCCAAAAACACCTGGGGCCACATCCTGCAAAGGTTTCTACCTGTCAGTGATCACAAGCACCTCGGACAGCTCCACTATGTGTTTCTGTTCTCCAGCAAACCTTGAACTCACCACGCTGCTCTCACTTCTGTCGTCCTGTTACCCTGATTGATTGTTTTAAACTTCTTTGAACTTGTTTAAACTGGATCAACCTTTCTGTCTGTCTCGGACTGCGTTGCGTTCAGAAGCTGATGTGGTGCTGGGCTTCCACCAAACGATTTCCACAGTCCCAGACTAAAAACTGAAAGTCTTTAGTAAATCTAGGAGTTTTACTGGAGTCACAGCGCTCCCGTCATCTCCACCGTTAGGTGTAAGGCAGTAATCTGCTCTGTTTCATATCAGTCTTTTCCTCGTCTTGGGTTTGGATCATATCAAATTGTTTGATATTATCACAATTCGCAGTGATGTAAGACAACCAACAACCAATAGATGAGCGGGGGAAAGGTCCCCGGTTCCAGACCGGCCAGTAAAACCACTTCCACAGGAAAAAGGAACATCACAATAATGCTAAGATGACAGTATTACATCTACCAAGTTCAATGGGCGGCTTGGACTTAACTAATATTAAAATGTATCAAATTTGTGCCCATTTAAGATTTGTAAAAGACTGGAGACTAAAACTTCAATCTGGATGGATATTGATACAGTCTTATCACAGTGCAGATTAAGTGACCTCCTATTTTTAATCAATTTAAAGAAATTCAAGCTTTTTGTGAAAATCCTGTAACAATCAACACTCTAAAAGCATTGAAGGAAGATGAAACATAACATCCATCTTGACCCCAATAATAAATAATCCGGCTTTTCCTCCAGGTTCTGGAGGTTTTGGTCCAATAAGAATATTAAATCACTCGGTGAGCTTTTCTCAGATGACACACTTCATGTCATTTGAACATCTTACTAACAGCTACAAATTGGTCAAACAAGATTTCTTTCGCTTTTTGCAAATAAGGCATTATATCATGCATAGCACAACCCTTATTGATCACCCTGAAATATCTGCTGTTGAGAAAATTCTGTTTCAACAACAACTGAAAGTGTCTTTGAGCTCATTCTACCATGTACTTATTGGCTTTTCTACTACTGATGCACAGGGGGTCAGAGGTGTCTGCGACCATAGACGAAGAAAAGTGGGATACCATTTGGTCTCTTACTAAAAAGATTTCAATTTGCACTCGGACAAGAACAACACACCTTATGATTTTACACAGATTACATATATCTCCTCACCGCAGACGTTTCTTCAACCGCCCTCTCTCCCCTCTGTGTCTCAAATGTAAAACTGAAGTGGGAACTTTAACTCATTGTTTCTGGTCTTGTCATAAACTTCAAATACATTGGGCTGAAATTATAAGTGAAATGGAGATGATTTTTCATATTGATATAGAAATGGACCCCATTTCCCTGATTCTAGGTCTTCCAAGTGACTATTTGAAGACAGCAGTCAACAAAAGATTGTATAATATTCTAACGTTTGCAGCTGGGAAAAATATCCTTTTGCAGCGGGTCAGTGAAAAGGTTCCTTCTGTCTGTCTGTATTTGGCGCAAAATCATTTTTGATCTGATCCCTTTAGGATATCTTACCAACGTCATACATCACAGTGTAGATCAGTTCTACAGAGTGTGGCGCCCATTTTTGGACTATATGGGACCGGGCCTTTGCTCTATTACTCTATTAAAAGGTCTGATGTGCACCTGAACGACATTCGTGTAATGTAACACTAATCACCACTTTGTGTATAATGCCATATGTTCATCTCTTATGTAAGAGCTGTTATGTTTTGTGTTTGTTTTGTTGTTTGTCTAGTTTTGTAGTTTTGTTGAATGGTAACAAAAACTGCAATAAAAACAATGAAGAAAAAAAAATATAGAGATGTAATATATTTACGGCCACAAGGGGGATTTTGGGGGCGCTGTTTCATAGTAAAGAGAACAGTAAGGAGACCCAGATAAATAAATGTAGGCCTATACATAAATAAGTAATAAATGATCAATGATTAATGTATGATTAACTACATGTTGATAGAGCTGATGAATATGATTATTCAATGAAACACATTATAATTAAAAATGATATAAATGTACATCATTAATGTATTTCTAACTTCCTTGTTTCTATTTTTACTGTAAAATAGTCAACTTTTGATGTGATAAAAACAGAAACCCTTCAAGCATCTTCTCTTTGTTGTTTTTTTCAACACAAACCACTGAGTCAAATATATTTTACTGTGTATATCCCTGCATAAATTAAATATATATTTATTATTTGATGTTCATACCACTACATGCAACAACCTATTTAACATGCTAAAATATGTTTTTTCCAATGTGCAAGATCTGTAAAATGCAATCAGGAAAACAAAGAATACACACACACACAATAATGCTACATAGCAGAAAATATCATTATGTATGTATGTCTTTATATATTGTTCTGTTTGAGTGACTTCATCTTACACTAAATAGGCTAATGCCTTCTCATAGTAGACAGCAGTGGAGGAAGTTGTCTGCAGCCAAAATGCTGTAAAACGACTGTTTATATTATATAAATCCTATATTTTTTTTTATGCATCAAATTGTTTTGACGTGGAAAGAGAGCTTCTTCAGTAAAGTGGGTGGCTCTTAAAAGAGCCTTTTTGTTGTTTTCTCCAGCAGTCAGAGAGGTGTTTACTTCTTGCCGGCGGCCTTCTCGGTCTTCTTGGGCAGCAGGACAGCCTGGATGTTGGGCAGCACACCACCCTGAGCGATGGTGACTCCTCCCAGCAGCTTGTTGAGCTCCTCGTCGTTGCGGACGGCGAGCTGCAGGTGTCGGGGGATGATCCTGGTCTTCTTGTTGTCCCGGGCGGCGTTTCCAGCCAGCTCCAGGATCTCAGCGGTCAGGTACTCCAGCACCGCCGCCAGGTAGACCGGAGCTCCGGCGCCGACACGCTGAGCGTAGTTGCCCTTCCTCAGATGTCTGTGGACACGACCCACGGGGAACTGGAGCCCGGCACGGGAGGAGCGGGACTTGGCCTTTGCTCTGGCTTTTCCGGCACCTTTACCTCTTCCAGACATGTTAAGATATGTTTTCTGTAGCTTGAACTCAGAGAAACTGAAGTTCCAACCGGCGGAGCCCTCCTTTATATGTCCGCGGAACCACTCGCGAGCGGGAGCTCGCGCTGAAAGTTGGCGCTTATTTTCAAAAGAGTTTCCACCAATCAGCGGCGGAGATCCGGGCGGTTGGCCCTCCTCGAGGCGGCGCTGAGCGCCACGAGGAGCCGCCAACCAATCAGCAGCCGGAGGTCTGAAGCAGCGTCACGTGACACAGCCGGTCCCACACTTTAAGAGCCGCGAGTCTCTGCTCCGACTTCACATTTCTACTGTTGATAGAAACAAGAAGAAGCGATGGCAAGAACCAAGCAGACCGCCCGTAAATCCACCGGAGGAAAGGCTCCCAGGAAGCAGCTGGCCACCAAGGCAGCCCGCAAGAGCGCCCCGGCCACCGGCGGCGTCAAGAAGCCCCACCGTTACAGGCCCGGTACCGTGGCTCTCCGAGAGATCCGCCGCTACCAGAAGTCCACCGAGCTGCTCATCCGCAAGCTGCCCTTCCAGCGCCTGGTCAGGGAGATCGCTCAGGACTTCAAGACCGACCTGCGCTTCCAGAGCTCCGCCGTCATGGCTCTGCAGGAGTCCAGCGAGGCCTACCTGGTCGGACTCTTCGAGGACACCAACCTCTGCGCCATCCACGCCAAGAGGGTCACCATCATGCCCAAAGACATACAGCTGGCCCGCAGGATCCGTGGAGAGAGAGCTTAAACTCTATAACAGACACTCAATAACACCAAAGGCTCTTTTAAGAGCCACTTCACTCTCAACTAATGAGCTCATTTATGACTAAAGCAACATATATTATCGCTACTCAAATTAAGGTCAATGTCATGTTATAACATGAATATACAATTTATTCACACATTGTATTTAATATGTACCATGTCTGTGTCAGATGAATATAACTTAGTTATATCTCACATACATTTAATATTACCTCCATTATATTAAGTAGTCAAATCAGTCCTACCTTGACTACAGTAAATCACTGCCAACTTAAATGCACAAATAACATTGTAACATAGGTAGAGGCCTGTAGAAGCCCTTTTGGGTTTCTTGACATTACCTTTTTTACCGGATAGTATATGTTGGCCCATTATTTAACATTTGTAGTGTATCAAAGTTGTTTAATTATCACTGACTTGTCCTCATAAGCACAACAACACAATACTAGATTTAGAAATAAAATTCAGAATGTGATCCTATTGTTCCTCTTCCTAAAAACATTGATATCAAATGCAAACTCTGTTTCTTTAATTATATTACGTTTTAATATTTCTAAACAGAATAAAAATAAAAATAAAATAAAACAAGACCTTTTTCACCCAATAATTTCCAAAGCATTTATTAATCTTAATCAAAAATGAAGTCTTCATTATATAAGTGATGCTTGTTAGACATGCTGCATACATATTTCTATTATTTCTATGAGAGAACACATTTCAAAATAAAATGATCACCAAAAAAGTGTGTTCCAGTATTTGTATAGTCTGTTTACATAAAACTATGTACACTGCTTTATTTTATTTATTTTTTTAACAGTGTTATATGTTACATAATTTAAAAGCAGATAAATAAAACTATGCATAAATAAAAACAAAAAAATAAAGTGTTGTGTTGTAGGCTTCATCACTAACAATAATAATTTGTATTTAAATAATAAAGTATTAGTTCATCTGTACAATCAGTAAAGATTGAGATTTCCCTGTTGTCATTGAAACATCACAGATGTATTCAATTTTCTATACATTTCAAAACTACGCTGACTTTAACTTGTCAATAAGTGTGCCGTAACAAGTTGAATTGATACATCAGAACAAAACTCAATTGTTTTTTTCCCTTTCATATTATTTTAAGGGTTGCCGAAGCTTTACCTTGGTGTAAAGCTACATTTTAACCTAGACACTGTAGTGGTGGGTGATACTGCACAATTTGGTATTGATCTGATACCAAGTAAATGCAGGGACAGTATTGTAAATACAGATATTTATACTCAGCAAAGGAACATAGGAATACAAATGTTCATTTGACTGTTAAGACAAAGTTACTAAATTCAACCATATTTATACTTCAGGTATATATATTTACTAAAGTATATATTTTTCAGTTCCAGCAAAATCCTTAATTCAGATTTATTTAAACTGGCTGAATGTATGACTGTCTGAATATTCTATTTTTAATCAGTCTCCTACAACTACGATGACCAATTTCACGTTGAAAATGAACAACTAATGCTGGAGATGAGTAAATAAATTATTTAAATATTTAAATAAAAATATTTGCTCCCTGGATATTCTTGACCATGATGAAAATCAAATCAAATCAGAATCTCTTGAAGAATGAAAAGGGAAAGGGAATCTCTCTTTTGAGTGTTTCTACACTCTAAGAACAGATTCAGGAGGTTAGTTAGTATGACTTAAAAACATGAGCTTTTACAGCATAAAATATCAAATGTGTTCCATGTCCATTGTTTTATTAAGTTTGATTATTATTTCGAGAAGTTGATCAAAATTATAAATGAAGAAAGACGTCTTAACTCAGAAATGTATTGATTTAGGATAACTATTTCTGCCTTCACTTAACAAGGAAAAGTATTAAGGTAATGAAACTTCATATTGTATTACAATATGTCTGACTCAAGTGAAATAAGTTAATAAAACTCAATAAAATTGAGGTAACAATTTGCTTGGACTTTGCTGAGTAGAAAGAAAGTAAAATAAAGGAGTTATAGCAACTTCAATAGAGTCATTTGACCACTTATTAACACTAAAACGTTGAAATAAAAATTGAGTTGGTTCAACATAATGAAGCTTGTAAATGATAAAACAAATCATGTTGGTTGTACGAGACTATTTCAGCTATAAAAGTCTCATGGGAAATACTCAATAATGTCTTAGTTGGAATTACTTAAAAAGATAAATGCCTTTTTTTTTTTTTTAAAGTTGAGCCAGTGTCATTTTTTTGTGTGAGAGAGTGTGAGAGTGTATGTTTAGAAATGTGTGGTGTTGCTACAGTAAAGGATATGTTTCCTGCAAATGTGGCAACTTGCAGTTTAGAGTAACTCCAAACACAGTCCTCCTCCTCCTCCTCCTCCTCCTCCTCCTCCCAGCACAGGGAGGAGGGAGCATAGATACATGTCTATACCTGTATAGGTCTATGAGAGGGAGCGACGCTGTTTGCACATGTGCAACACTCTGCTGGACAGGAGTTGTGTACTGAAGGTAGAGAAGAAAAAACTGAGACTTAAGTATCAATCAATACCAACGTAGGTATCAATACTATCAATATTTTAGAGCGATACACCCATCACAATCTAGCTTAATGAACTCATCTTGGTGTAAAGATGCATTTTATCTAAGAAAGTACCAGGTCTTTATCATGTGCAATATATCTGTATTTATTACATTCTGTCACATCATCAGCACTCTACCCACTTTACTCTTTGTAAAAATAAAACTATATACATGGACTTACACAAGCAGCTGATGGATGTTATTAATATTGCAGTATTTTGCATATCGTTATTTATAGTCGGCATATATGTTTACTAAAAGTCCCCTGTTAATCTATTTTCCACATATTATATTGATCATATTATATTGATAAGACTCTTTACAACAGACAATTGGTTGGAGTTATTGGAGATTTAGGAATACTTGATAGCTCTCTTAATGCATGACTAAAAATAGTTTTCCCCCTCAGTTTATGATAATTAATACTTGTTTACTTACCCGTTCTCCTTCAGTCGTTATGATATATTAATGATGTAACGATAGAGATAGGAGATAGGAAACAACTCTTTATAATTAATGTGTGTGGCTCTTAAAAGAGCCTTTGTGTAAATTAATTATGTGGAGCTTCACTTCTTCTTGGGTGCTGCTTTCTTGGGTTTTCTGGCACCAGTAGCCCTCTTCGGGGCGGATTTCTTTGCTGCAGGCTTTTTGGTGGCCTTCTTGGGGGTCGTTGTGTTCTTCTTTGGCTTCTTGGCGGGTTTCGCTGCTGCCTTCACCGACTTGGAAGACTTCTTTGGGGTTGCTGGCTTCTTTGTTGCCGGCCCTTTGGGCTTCTTGGCCGCAGCAGGTCTCTGAACTGGGGATTTTGTGACTTTGGCGGGAGATTTCTTGGGTTCGGCGGCCTTCTTCTTCTTGGGCTCGGCGGCCTTCTTGGCGAGCTTGAAGGACCCGGAAGCGCCGGTGCCCTTGGTCTGGTTCAGGGTCCCGTTGGCAACCAGAGTCCTGATGGCGACCTTGATGCGGGACTTGTTCTTGTCCACATCGTATCCGGCGGCGGCCAGACCCTTCTTGATGGCGGCCAGGGACGTCCCGCCGCGTTCCTTGGACTCGGACAGAACTTTAACGATGAGGTCCTTCAGGCTGGGGCCGGCCGGTTTGGCTTTGGCCGCCGCCTTCTTCTTCTTGGCGGGTACTGCCTTGTCCGGGGCCGGGGCGGCGGGAGCGACTTCTATTTCTGCCATGATTTCTTCTGAGCTTTGTTCCTCGCAGACTAACTAGAGAGAGACTGAGTTGTAGAGCTCGGAGCAGCGGGCTGTACTTAAACACACCATGAGAACCGTGGAGACTCAACCAGGCCGCGCCCCCTCTGTGCTGTGTGAAAGTCGGGACACTTTGTGTTTTCTCTGCACTGATAAAACTCTAATAACTAAACTTAGGAGAAGTGCTGAAGGCTGAAAGTTACAGAGCTTTTAGCGGACACTTTTCTCTTCATATTAAAGTCACTTTGAGCTCTGGTGCTCTCTGCATTTAGTCTGTGGAGCCTCCAAACCTCACCTCTTCACCGCCGCGGACAGCACTTGTCACACTTATTTCTCTCCTAAAATGATTTAAAATGCGCCAGAGCTCCGATAAAAGAACATTTTCCAGTTGTTCCACATGTTTTTTTAGAGACTGAGTGAAAAAACAAACATTTGCTGCTGAGGAATTTATAATAAAATCAACTTATTCTAGTCGCAGCAAACACACTGATGGAGTTTCTCCAGACTTCCTGTCAGAGCTGCTGGCTGTCAACATGTCATTACATGTCCTCTGTCAAACATCACTGATATAAATATACAATGTACATACAATATAAATACTTAATTATTCTACGATTAATGATCAAAAACAGGACTTCTGTGTGGTGAAGCGCAATGAGTGGCTTCAAATGTTAGTTACTTTCTCACTGAGGCCTGAATATTAGTAAACTTCAAGTCACACAAGTTAGTTTCTGTTTTCTGCTGAGGATGAAAGTGAGAATGACTGAAAGTTAGAATTGGATTAAAAAGAGCAATTGTACATTTGTATATATTTTTTTACAGCTCATTAAAGCCAGTGTGCCTTCTCCCACACAGTAAAAGGGAGACATAACATGCCACTCATCAATTTTTCTCATGTAGAAAAAATACATTGAGGTTAAGATTTCCTTTCTTAATCCCACAACGGGGAAACTTCCACAGTTACAGCAGCAGAGTGGATAGGAAAATAACAACTAATAGTAAACAGCAGTATACACTTGATATCTAAGAAAGGTATTAGCAAATAAACAAGTAAACAAAGTGTTGGTAGTGAAACATATTAGCAAGTAGTAGAAATATAAAAAAGTCAAAATATTAGGTTGTATTAAGGTTAATACAGGGTGTTTCTTTTTTTTCTACATGATGTGCAAACGTCATGTATAAAATAAAAGTTGAAGTCTGTTAATTACTATAGTGGAACATTATAGATTAGTTCATTGTATTATTCAAGTGTTTAATGGTAACATATACGGCAGTTTAAAACAAACATCAGCAAATCAATAGAAAGCAACATTATATAATGTTAACGTTATGTAACAGATTGATACAATATTTAATATGTGAGTAAACGTCATACGGATTAATAATATCGTGAATTATTAATGTATGCTATTTTATTTTACAGGAGAGTCATTTCAGAGACTGTGTAGTTAGATGTCCAGAGAACTACACTTACATACAGTAACTCTACTGTCACTGTTATTATGTTACAAACAGTAACTCTACTGTAAATAAAGTTATGTTTCACACAGTAACTGTACTGTGACTGTAACTATGTTACATATAGTAACTCTACTGTAACTAACTGTTAGATAAAGTAACTCTACTGTAAATAAAGTTATGTTACACATAGTAACTCTACTGTAAATAACTGTTAGATAAAGTAACTCTACTGTAACTGTAACTATGTTACATATAGTAACTAACTGTTAGATAAAGTAACTCTACTGTAAATACAGCTATGTTACACACAGTAACTCTACTGTAACTAACTATGTTACATATAGTAACTCTACTGTAACTAACTGTTAGATAAAGTAACTCTACTGTAAATTAAGTTATGTTACACATAGTAACTCTACTGTAAATAACTGTTAGATAAAGTAAATCTACTGTAACTGTAACTATGTTACATATAGTAACTAACTAACTGTTAGATAAAGTAACTCTACTGTAAATAAAGTTATGTTACACACAGTAACTCTACTGTGACTGTGTTACATATAGTAACTATACTGTAAATACAGCTATGTTACACACAGTAACTCTACTGTAACTGTAACTATGTTACATATAGTAACTCTACTGTAACTAACTGTTAGATATAGTAACTCTACTGTAACTGTAACTGTCACATAGAGTAACTGTACTGTAACTAACTGTCGCATACAGTATCTACTGTAACTCCATGGCTGTTTGGTGTCATGAATGTAATGTACGACTCAACGTTTACATGTATCTTATTTTCCCAGCTGAGAATCTTATTTTCACATATAAATATTCTTCTGGGTTTCTAACAGGTTTTTCTAGTCGGCCTCCAGTTTCATAATTCAGGGCTCAGTTCAAAACTGATTCTGCTCTGAACTTGTTGATCTGAACTGTTGGTCCTTTAGCGCCCCCTGCTGATCAACAGTAGTGATTACAGATAACATGTAGTTTATAGACAGTCTGCATTTCTACCCACTGAAGAAGTATCAACTTACAAATACCAATTCTAACTATTTTATAATTAAATACCAATACTTAATACCAAATAAGTGTATCTGTACAATGAGTAATGAGACTATCATTAAATTATACTTAATAAAACATAAATTGACATTGCCATGTGAGACATTGGGGAGCACAGCTCTTTGGGCAGATGTGTGGCTCTTAAAAGAGCCTTTGTGTTATTGAGTAGAGGTTGGTTAGTTTAAGCTCTCTCTCCACGGATCCTGCGGGCCAGCTGTATGTCTTTGGGCATGATGGTGACCCTCTTGGCGTGGATGGCGCAGAGGTTGGTGTCCTCGAAGAGTCCGACCAGGTAGGCCTCGCTGGACTCCTGCAGAGCCATGACGGCGGAGCTCTGGAAGCGCAGGTCGGTCTTGAAGTCCTGAGCGATCTCCCTGACCAGGCGCTGGAAGGGCAGCTTGCGGATGAGCAGCTCGGTGGACTTCTGGTAGCGGCGGATCTCTCGGAGAGCCACGGTACCGGGCCTGTAACGGTGGGGCTTCTTGACGCCGCCGGTGGCCGGGGCGCTCTTGCGGGCTGCCTTGGTGGCCAGCTGCTTCCTGGGAGCCTTTCCTCCGGTGGATTTACGGGCGGTCTGCTTGGTTCTTGCCATCGCTTCTTCTTGTTTCTATCAACAGTAGAAATGTGAAGTCGGAGTAGAGACTCGCGGCTCTTAAAGTGTGGGACCTGCTGTGTCACGTGACGCTGCTTCAGACCTCCGGCTGCTGATTGGTTGGCGGCTCCTCGTGGAGCTCAGCGCCGCCTCGAGGAGGGCCAACCGCCCGGATCTCCGCCGCTGATTGGCTGTGTGGCCGCCTCGTGCCGCCCTGCTGGCAGCGTCTCTCCTGATTGGTCTGAAGGAAAAGGCGCGCAAGAAAAGGCGCAATCATTACTTATAAAAGAGAATTTCAGCTTAATAAATTATTATTCTCTCACTACATACTCAAGAAACATAACTAAACATGTCTGGAAGAGGCAAATCCGCGAAGACCAGAGCAAAGGCCAAGTCCCGCTCCTCCCGTGCCGGGCTCCAGTTCCCCGTGGGTCGTGTCCACAGACATCTGAGGAAGGGCAACTACGCTCAGCGTGTCGGCGCCGGAGCTCCGGTCTACCTGGCGGCGGTGCTGGAGTACCTGACCGCTGAGATCCTGGAGCTGGCTGGAAACGCCGCCCGGGACAACAAGAAGACCAGGATCATCCCCCGACACCTGCAGCTCGCCGTCCGCAACGACGAGGAGCTCAACAAGCTGCTGGGAGGAGTCACCATCGCTCAGGGTGGTGTGCTGCCCAACATCCAGGCTGTCCTGCTGCCCAAGAAGACCGAGAAGGCCGCCGGCAAGAAGTAAACACCTCTCTGACTGCTGGAGAAAACAACAAAAAGGCTCTTTTAAGAGCCACACACTTTACTGAAGAAGCTCTCTTTCCACGTCTAAACAATTTGATGCATAAAAAAAAAATAGGATTTATATAATATAAACAGTCGTTTTACAGCATTTTGGCTGCAGACAACTTCCTCCACTGCTGTCTACTATGAGAAGGCATTAGCCTATTTAGTGTAAGATGAAGTCACTCAAACAGAACAATATATAAAGACATACATACATAATGATATTTTCTGCTATGTAGCATTATTGTGTGTGTGTGTATTCTTTGTTTTCCTGATTGCATTTTACAGATCTTGCACATTGGAAAAAACATATTTTAGCATGTTAAATAGGTTGTTGCATGTAGTGGTATGAACATCAAATAATAAATATATTTAAATATATGCAGGGATATACACAGTAAAGTATATTTGACTCAGTGGTTTGTGTTGAAAAAAACAACAAAGAGAAGACGCTTGAAGGGTTTCGGTTTTTATCACATCAAAAGTTGACTATTTTACAGTAAAAATAGAAACAAGGAAGTTAGAAATACATTAATGATGTACATTTATATCATTTTTAATTATGTGTTTCATTGAATAATCATATTCATCAGCTCTATCAACATGTAGTTAATCATACATTAATCATTGATCATTTATTACTTATTTATGTATAGGCCTACATTTATTTATCTGGGTCTCCTTACTGTTCTCTTTACTATGAAACAGCGCCCCCAAAATCCCCCTTGTGGCCGTAAATATATTACATCTCTATATTTTTTTTTCTTCATTGTTTTTATTGCAGTTTTTGTTACCATTCAACAAAACAAATCAAAACAAAATTGTCTACAAAACTAGACAAACAACAAAACAAACACAAAACATAACAGCTCTTACATAAGAGATGAACATATGGCATTATACTTGTCACGTACTTTCAGCAGGTTAATAGGGCGCCCTTTCTGTTGACCTCAGTTCAACACTTTGTGCCGTCGCTACTGACCAGCTATTGTGTGACTGGCTAATGTGACCGGCTAATGTGACCAGCTAATGTCCGACTGGCTAGTGTGACCGGCTAATGTGACCAGCTAATGTGACCGGCTAATGTCCTACCGGCTAATGTGACCGGCTAATGAGACCGGCTAATGTGACCGGCTAATGAGACCGGCTAATGTGACCAGCTAATGTCCGACTGGCTAGTGTGACCGGCTAATGTGACCGGCTAATGTGCGACCAGCTAATGTGACCGGCTACTGTGCAACAAATGTGTTGTGTTGTCATACATACCGGCTAAAATCCTATATATCCTATATATACTGAACAGCTAATGTGACCGGCTAATGAGCAACCGGCTAATGTGCGACCAGCTAATGTGACCAGCTAATGTCCTACCGGCTAATGTGACCGGCTAATGTGACCAGCTAATGTCCGACTGGCTAGTGTGACCGGCTAATGTGACCAGCTAATGTCCGACTGGCTAGTGTGACCGGCTAATGTGACCAGCTAATGTGACCGGCTAATGTGCGACCAGCTAATGTGACCGGCTACTGTGCAACAAATGTGTTGTGTTGTCATACATACCGGCTAAAATCCTATATATCCTATATATACTGAACAGCTAATGTGACCGGCTAATGAGCAACCGGCTAATGTGCGACCAGCTAATGTGACCAGCTAATGTCCTACCGGCTAATGTGACCGGCTAATGTGACCAGCTAATGTCCGACTGGCTAGTGTGACCGGCTAATGTGACCAGCTAATGTCCGACTGGCTAGTGTGACCGGCTAATGTGACCAGCTAATGTGACCGGCTAATGTGCGACCAGCTAATGTGACCGGCTACTGTGCAACAAATGTGTTGTGTTGTCATACATACCGGCTAAAATCCTATATATCCTATATATACTGAACAGCTAATGTGACCGGCTAATGAGCAACCGGCTAATGTGCGACCAGCTAATGTGACCAGCTAATGTCCTACCGGCTAATGTGACCGGCTAATGTGACCAGCTAATGTCCGACTGGCTAGTGTGACCGGCTAATGTGACCAGCTAATGTCCGACTGGCTAGTGTGACCGGCTAATGTGACCAGCTAATGTGACCGGCTAATGTGCGACCAGCTAATGTGACCGGCTACTGTGCAACAAATGTGTTGTGTTGTCATACATACCGGCTAAAATCCTATATATCCTATATATACTGAACAGCTAATGTGACCGGCTAATGAGCAACCGGCTAATGTGCGACCAGCTAATGTGACCAGCTAATGTCCTACCGGCTAATGTGACCGGCTAATGTGACCAGCTAATGTCCGACTGGCTAGTGTGACCGGCTAATGTGACCAGCTAATGTCCGACTGGCTAGTGTGACCGGCTAATGTGACCAGCTAATGTGACCGGCTAATGTGCGACCAGCTAATGTGACCGGCTACTGTGCAACAAATGTGTTGTGTTGTCATACATACCGGCTAAAATCCTATATATCCTATATATACTGAACAGCTAATGTGACCGGCTAATGAGCAACCGGCTAATGTGCGACCAGCTAATGTGACCAGCTAATGTCCTACCGGCTAATGTGACCGGCTAATGTGACCAGCTAATGTCCGACTGGCTAGTGTGACCGGCTAATGTGACCAGCTAATGTCCGACTGGCTAGTGTGACCGGCTAATGTGACCAGCTAATGTGACCGGCTAATGTGCGACCAGCTAATGTGACCGGCTACTGTGCAACAAATGTGTTGTGTTGTCATACATACCGGCTAAAATCCTATATATCCTATATATACTGAACAGCTAATGTGACCGGCAAATGAGACCGGCTAATGTGACCGGCTAATGAGACCAGCCAATGTCCTACCGGCTAATGTGACCGGCTAATGTCCTACCGGCTAATGTGACCGGCTAATGTCCTACCGGCTAATGTGACCTGCTAATGAGACCGGCTAATGTGACCAGCTAATGTCCGACCGGCTAATGTGTGACCGGCTAATGTGACCGGCTAATGTCCGACTGGCTAGTGTGACCGGGTAATGTGCAACAAATGTGTTGTGTTGTCATACATGCCGGCTAAAATCCTATTCCAATCCCATTATCTGGGTGTCCTAATTGGAGTTGGAGAACTCCAACATCAGTTGTCCAGTTATAGTCAGATTAAGGCAATAATTCGTTTTTTCAAGTGTCATGTAGACGTACTGTGTGAGAACACTAACTGCTGTCTCAGGCCGTCAGAAAGAGAAACGCGTCAGTGCAGCAAAACACATTCTTAGAATTATTCAAATATAACATGTGAGTGGATCAAATTTCTACATATGTTGAGGAAAAATATGCAGCATGGTCAATTAGTATTCATCCAATTGCTGCTGCAGAGTGCTTTATCTCCATAAGAGGGTAAAAAGGAATAAATACAATTATAATTTCAGAGCAGAAATGTCCGCAGATCTCTCTCCACCCTGCAAAGACATCAAGAAGCAGCTAAATGTAATGTTTCATACTACCACTAAGCACTTGAATAATAATAAAAATGTTAATAATACCAATTAACAGACTCCAATTTACGGTCATTGTTTATAACATAAAGTAATTTACCTTTATTTTTATATATGACATTTGCACATGTATAAAAACAAGAAATAATACAGTAAGTTTTCATTTTACACTGTAGTTCTGCAGGGTTCAGTTACATTTATTTTGAGTAAATTGATGAGTGGCATGTCATGTCTCCCTTTCAGACTGATTTTAATGAGCTGTAAGAACAAGACAGATATTTTATATTCGCCCTTTTGAGTCCAAATCTAAGTTTCCGTCATCCTCATCAGAAAACAGAAAATAACTTTTGTATGACACTTGATAATAATCAATAACTAATACTAAGGCATCAGTGAAACACAGTAACTGTAACATTTGAAGCCACTCATTGTGCTTCACCACATAGAAATCTTGTTTCACATCATTAATAGTAGAAAAATTAAGTATTTATATTAAAAGTGATGTTTGACAGAGGACATGTTGACAGCCAGCAGCTGTGACAGGAAGTCTGGAGAAACTCCATCAGCCTCATCAGTGTGTTTGCTGCGACCAGAAGAAGTTGATTTTATTATTAATTGCTCAGCAGCAGAGGTTTGTTTTTTGATTCAGTCTCTGCACAAACATGTTGAGCAGTGTGGAAACGTTTTTTATCGGAGCTCTGGCGCATTTTAAATCATTTTAGGAGAGAAATAAGTGTGACAAGTGCTGTCCGCGGCGGTGAAGAGGTGAGGTTTGGAGGCTCCACAGACTAAATGCAGAGAGCACCAGAGCTCAAAGTGACTTTAATATGAAGAGAAAAGTGTCCGCTAAAAGCTCTGTAACTTTCAGCCTTCAGCACTTCTCCTACATTTAGTTTTTGGAGTTTTATCAGTGCAGAGAAAACACAAAGTGTCCCGACTTTCACACAGCACAGAGGAGCTGCGGCCTGCTTGAGTCTCCACGGTTCTCATGGTGTGTTTAAGTACAGCCCGCTGCTCCGAGCTCTACAACTCAGTCTCTCTCTGGTCACTCTGCGAGGAACAAAGCTCAGAAGAAATCATGGCAACAGAAACAGAAGTCGCTCCCGCCGCCCCGGCCCAGGGCAAGGCAGTACCCGCCAAGAAGAAGAAGGCGGCGGCCAAGCCGAAGAAGGCCGGCCCCAGCCTCAGGGACCTCGTCATCGAAGCGGTGTCGCTGTCCAAGGAGCGCGGCGGCACGTCCCTGGCCGCCATCAAGAAGTATCTGCTCTCCAAAGGATACGATGTGGACAAGAACAAGGTCCGCGTCAAGACCGCTATCAAGGCTTTGGTCGCCAACGGGACCCTGACACAGCCCAAAGGCTCCGGCGCCTCCGGGTCCTTCAAGCTCGCCAAGAAGGCCGCCGAGCCCAAGAAGAAGAAGGCCGCCGAACCCAAGAAGAAGAAGGCCGCCGAACCCAAGAAGAAGAAGGCCGCCGAACCCAAGAAGAAGAAGGCCGCCGAACCCAAGAAGTCCCAAAAGGCAGCAAAGAAGGCAGCAACCGAAAAGAAGTCTCCCAAGAAGACGAAGAAACCCACATCGGCCAAGAAGCCTAAAGGCACGCCAAAGAAACCCACCAAGGCCAAGTCCTCAAGGAGCCCCAAGCAGCCCCCCAAAAAGACTACAGGAAAGAAACCCGCCCCGAAGAAGAAGACTACTTCTGCCGGCAAATCCAAGAAAGCAGCACCCAAGAAGAAGTGAAGCTCCACATCACTCATCTACACAAAGGCTCTTTTAAGAGCCACACACATCAACTTTAAAGACTTCTTTCCTATTCATTCATACGGCTGCAATCAAGATATGTATATAATGATAATAAAAAAAAAACACAGCTCACTAAAAAACACAAGTTACAGAATAGCGGTAATAAATTATTCCTTAATTACTTTAACTGTCGTATTGAGGCTGATATCAATATTACATGTGGAAAATAACCTGATAACAGGCTCAGGGCAGTATACACTGTATATTTGTTTTACTAGCTGTAAGTATGTATATATTTTTAGATTTAAAATTCGCTTCAACGGTCTCTATGTATTTTCAAACTGCAGGATATAAATAAAGGATTTCACTTTAAAATCACAACTTTCACAACACTTCAGGCGTTGTCTTGATTTTTTTGGAGGGAAACTGAGATTGGAAGGAAATGAGATGGGATTGTCTTTTATTCACTTCCAAATCAACACGTATTTATATTATGCAGGACACTGATTTCATGGCGGTTTCAGCATTTGACCAAGACTTGCAATATTTCTGCAAACTAAATTGCATTCTAGATAAGGATAATGTGTAGTGCTCATCTTCCTTCCTTTTTTTTAGCCATCCTTCTGTATAGTATTATGGTAGTATGTGCTTGGCTTTCTTGAAAGGCATATTTAAGTTATTAAAGTATGGTTATGCTTTCATAAACTTCAAATTGACCTGGTGATTTATTGGTTAGAATGTAGCTTTACTCCACATCAGGACTTCATATGTGTGGGTATAATATAATTGATTAATTATTAATTTGATACATTGATAAAAAGTCTTATGCTCACTATCACTGATTCTCGTGTTTAGGGTTATGTAATATAATGAAAGCAATAGACGGTTTGTATTTGATAGTCATTAAGGGGTAGTATTGTCACCTTAATCTCAATTAGTCTAGATGATTATGTCACTTCAATATGCTTAAAATAAAATAGGATCACATTCAAAATTGTATTTTCTAAAGTATACTAATATTCTGTTATGAGAAATGGATTTACAAGTATGAAATTCTATTGAAAGGTTTATTAAGATGACAGTAATCTATAGTTTAAATATTACTCCTTTTACAATCTGTCATATGTAGTGGGTACAAATGGGATGGAAGGAATTATTATATCTAATAAGCTATATATATATATATATATATATATATATATATATATATATACACACACACGAAAACGTGGAGTCCTAATGTAGTGTCGTAATTTAGCTCACTGATCTACAAATACAATATGGCGTGTGGTAGAACATGTAATAAACACATTAATGAAGTTTCCCTAAGAGGAAAGTCTCTCCAGAGGAGGTGGGTGGCTCTTAAAAGAGCCGTTGTGTTGTTGTTGTTGTTGGAGCAGCAGTCCCTGTTTACTTGGAGCTGGTGTACTTGGTGACGGCCTTGGTGCCCTCAGACACGGCGTGCTTGGCCAGCTCCCCGGGCAGCAGCAGGCGGACGGCGGTCTGGATCTCCCTGGAAGTGATGGTGGAGCGCTTGTTGTAGTGAGCCAGACGGGAGGCCTCACCGGCGATGCGCTCAAAGATGTCGCTGACGAACGAGTTCATGATGCCCATGGCCTTGGAGGAGATGCCGGTGTCGGGGTGGACCTGCTTCAGCACCTTGTACACGTAGATGGCGTAGCTCTCCCTCCTCTTGGACCTCCTCTTCTTGCCGCCCTTGGGCCCGGCCTTAGTCACGGCTTTCTTGGAGCCTTTCTTCGCTGCTTTGGGTACTGTCTCAGGCATGGTGGAGTCTCGAGTTCACAAAAGAATCGAATAACTTCCTTCCCTGCAGAGCGGGTTCATATATCCACCTCATGCAAATATTACTGTGCTGTTGCTCTCACGGGATTGGCTGTCTTTTGAGCGTCACTGAGCATGCGCTAAACAAGGAGCCCCAGGTCTGCAGACACATACTAATATAGTTCTGAGCAGTGATTCAAACCCAATACAACCAGGAAGTGCCTTAAACCTGAATTATATCTAAAGATTCCAGCAGGGGGCTCTGACGGCGGCTAATAATAATAATAATAACAATAATAATAATAATAATAATAATTAATAATAGTAGTCTAAAATGAGAAAATTTCTTACTTGATTTATTACCTCAGAATTTTTTCAAGACAACACTATGGTCTCAATCACTAGTAAAAAATCTTCTTCAAAACAATCTGATGTTAATAGTGTAAATAATGGCCCCATTTAGAAGAAAATAGAAGATAAAGAATCGTATGATTTGGGGCGGGGCTACCTTTGATTGACAGGTCACTAACAAGGCGAGCCGTCATCAGGAGAGAAGAAAATCAATGTGTATCCATGGCAACGTGTTAATAACGTTGGGGTTTTTTTTTTTTTTTTTTTTTTTTTTTTAAACTTTGCAGTCATAATGTGTCTGAGTGTTTCATTAAAGATGAAAATATTCATTATCGTCACACAAATACAATGAAAAGCTGTAAGAGGTCACATAGAAAGTCTTTACCTTAAAATATATGAAGAAATATTTAGAAATGTTACGTACAAACAGTGCAATGTAAAAATACTCGTAAGAAAAACATTATATAAGCACCAAGCGTCTGTCAGTTTTACTTTTGTTCAATATATCTTTGGTTCTTTGGGAGGAAAAAGTCCAATTCCACCTACTGTATGTGGATATTTGTACACACTGAGGTCCCTAAACAGGCTGAATGACATAAACTGGATTATTCTCTGACGTTCCAAAGGTCTAAATATATTGATGTCATATTCTGGAGAGTTTTTTGGCCATTTTTATCCATTCATGCTGCAACCATTTATTGGACAGAGTTGAACATGGAAATTAAGTTGATTTTTTTTTTTTCATTTTGGACAATAATAAGACAAAATAATAATAATAATAATAATAATAAAGAAATAACAACAAAAGGAAGGTGCAAGGTATTGTCAAGAATCCCAAAAGGGCTTCTACAGGCCTCTACCTATATTACAATTCACAAGTTAAATTAAAAACAAGTAACTATGAAATAGTAAAAATAATCATAATTAAAAATGGACTTCAGAAAACCAACACTAATGTTAGTGATTACAGACAGCATGTGGCTTATAGACAGTGATGGAAGAAGTATTCAGACTCTTTACTTCAGTTAAAGTACTAATATCACACCACTTGATGCAAAATAAGCCCACTCAGATTGTTATTTGTAAATGAATAATAATAGTAAATGTTATTTGTGCATTTAAATTAGCAGTGATTTACTGTAGTCAAGGTAGGACTGATTTGACTACTTAATATAATGGAGGTAATATTAAATGTATGTGAGATATAACTAAGTTATATTCATCTGACACAGACATGGTACATATTAAATACAATGTGTGAATAAATTGTATATTCATGTTATAACTAGAGACATTGACCTTAATTTGAGTAGCGATAATATATGTTACTTTAGTCATAAATGAGCTCATTAGTTGAGAGTGAAGTGGCTCTTAAAAGAGCCTTTGTGTTATTGAGTGTCTGTTATAGAGTTTAAGCTCTCTCTCCACGGATCCTGCGGGCCAGCTGTATGTCTTTGGGCATGATGGTGACCCTCTTGGCGTGGATGGCGCAGAGGTTGGTGTCCTCGAAGAGTCCGACCAGGTAGGCCTCGCTGGACTCCTGCAGAGCCATGACGGCGGAGCTCTGGAAGCGCAGGTCGGTCTTGAAGTCCTGAGCGATCTCCCTGACCAGGCGCTGGAAGGGCAGCTTGCGGATGAGCAGCTCGGTGGACTTCTGGTAGCGGCGGATCTCTCGGAGAGCCACGGTACCGGGCCTGTAACGGTGGGGCTTCTTGACGCCGCCGGTGGCCGGGGCGCTCTTGCGGGCTGCCTTGGTGGCCAGCTGCTTCCTGGGAGCCTTTCCTCCGGTGGATTTACGGGCGGTCTGCTTGGTTCTTGCCATCGTTAGCGAGTCTCTGCTTCTCTTTAGTCAAGAAAAGAGGTTGTGCTGTAGCGCAGCCAGCGGCTGCTTTATATAGCCAGAGCCGGAGCGCCGAACGCTCTGATTGGTCCATTGTACGCACGTGACAGAAGCTGCTCAGTGTGGCGCGAAGAGAAAAAAAGAAAGAAAAAAGCAACGTCCTGTTGGCAGAATGATTAACTCTTTGTTTGATTCTTAAAATGAAAGAGTTTTGGATGAATCTTTCTTATCAAAGGTCTAATACTTTTAATTGAAAATATCAAACTGATGAACTCCTTTATTTAGTGTATAATATGCTGAACAGATTAAATTTACTTCTATTAAAGACCATTTCAATGTAATTATAAAAGAAAGTGCCAGTAAAGTCGAAAATAAAAATAAAAGCAAAGCAAAGGAAAAAAAAACATTTTCCTTTTGGCAGGATAAACAAATATTTACAGAATAAACAATGTTCTATTATAAAAAATAAAAAATAAACATTTAGATTTGATATTCTAAAATGTATGTTCAGTTACACATTTTGTATACATTTTTTACTTTTTACTTTCAATCAAAGGCAATATGATATATATATATATATATATATATATATACACACACACACACACACACACACACACACACACACACACACACACACACATTTAATAATTAACTGATTAAAACCTTTAATAAGTGTCATACTGTACATATTGTAAGGCGAGAAACTATTTGTATTTACTTTGTGCTAACATTGTGTTATACACATCAGACTAGTGACTGTTTAAATGTTCTCTAAAGTACCAATATGGGAAAATAAAAACAGGAACACACATATAATAGTAATTATGAGCAAAGATAACAAGAATAAAAATACATTTGACAAACTAAGAAATAAAACAGTTGCAAAATGTGTCCTCTACAGGCAACTACATATTATATAATAATTATAATAACAATATATAAGGACAAAATTGTGCCATGGCATCTAAATAGTTGCATTTTGACAAATACATTTGAAAACTCCACATTTAATCTTCAAACTAAAACGTGTTTTTGTCATTATATAAACTATACTTGAGTTCAGTTATTACAGTATATCCAATAAGATACGCCGAGGATATACAGTTGTGGAAAAATTATTAGACCCTTCTTTTCTTGTTCATTTTAATAACTGCTAAATAAGGCAGATTTGTTTGGACATATATAACAAAAATAGTTCAGTTAAAGAGTTTAATTTGAGAGATGATATCATATTTGTCCAAACCTTTAGTTGTACCATGCATTAAAATGAACAAGAACTTATAGAAATATTTTTTTTCTATGACTGTACATTTGCAGGAATGCTAAAAGTAGGAAGAACAAATGCTAAATGCAATAAAATATGTATTAAAAAATGATTATATATATCACATGACTTAATCAGAAAATGCTGCATTCAGAATAAAATTAAAAATAACCAAATTATATAAATTCTTTATGTGACCAATTATTCATATTATTGTCATATTACTATGCATGCATCATTATTATTATCGCCAGTATCTGCTGCAATAGAGTGGAAATACAATTATTGGACTGTTTATAGAAGTTTTTTTGCCTAAATAAAAAGAGAAACAGCCTGGACAGATATAGCAAAAATGTTAGTGACGCCTGCATCTGAACCAAACAGGAAGAAAACAAAGGTCTAATCATTTTAAATGACTACACATATGCTGGATATATTAAATATATTTTTTATTTTTAAGTAGTTCTCATCTGTGCATTTTCTATAATATGACAAGTATAATACATGGATCAGTACTGGATAATCATTATAAAAGTTGATCCAACTTAAATAAAATGTTAATAATGAACAGGAAGCATCTCTTGAGTGTGTGGGTGGCTCCTAAAAGAGTCCTTTCGTATTTCACTGACAAAAAGAAAAACTTTTACATAAAGTGGGACCTATAAAAATGTCCTGATTACTTGACGCTCTAACAGTAAGCACAGTATTTACATTACCATATATTTTAGTCATGTTCTAATTAAAGTTTTTAGAGAAACAATGTTAATTCATTTCTTTTCAAATGGAAAAACAAACATTCATGTAATATGATTTAGCAAAGCAAGCCTTGATTTTCTATTAATGAGAATTAATATATATTATTGGCCAGTGATAAATTAAATTTAGAGGATTTCAAAATTGAGTAGAAGCACCATCCTGTATCAATGATACTGATATAGTACAAATACATAAAATGAAAAAGTATTATGTTTCTTTGTTGTTTCTCTATACATTTAGGCAAAAGACTTCCAAAATAATTCAGTCTGTCATGCATAGATGGAGGAGTCATTATATATTTGTCCAAACAAATGTACCTAGTCATGTAAATGAACAGATAATATACTGTACATTTCCATAGTATGACAACTATAATGCCATGGATCAGTAGTACATAATTATTAGGATTATGAAAATTGATCCAATTTAAAAAATAAAATGTTACTAATGAAGAGAAAGCGTCTCTTTGAGGTGTGTGGGTGGCTCTTAAAAGAGCCGTTGTGTTGTTGGAGCAGCCTCGTGGTGTTTAGCCTCCGAAGCCGTACAGGGTGCGGCCCTGCCTCTTGAGAGCGTACACCACATCCATGGCGGTCACAGTCTTCCTCTTGGCGTGCTCGGTGTAGGTGACGGCATCACGGATGACGTTCTCCAGGAAGACCTTGAGCACACCGCGGGTCTCCTCGTAGATCAGACCGGAGATACGCTTGACTCCGCCGCGGCGAGCCAGACGGCGGATGGCGGGTTTGGTGATGCCCTGGATGTTATCACGGAGCACTTTACGGTGCCGCTTGGCGCCTCCTTTACCGAGTCCTTTGCCTCCCTTGCCGCGTCCAGACATGTTTTCAAGTCTTCAGTCGAGATGAACACAAAGAAATGTGCTGCTGGTCGGAAGGCTCTGAGGATTTATTCATGAACTGCGGACGTAGAAGAGAACAGGCAGCCTCAGGCGTTTCAGTGGGCGGGACCAAGCATTTCCTGTTTATCAGAAGATGAAAGAGAAAGTAATTTGGAGCAAAATGAATATATATGAATATATATATATATATATATATATATATATATATATATATATATATATATATATATATATATATATATATATATATATATATTTATATTTATATATATATATATGACAAAATATCTTATTGTACAGATGGGCTACAGCTTTACTATTTTAATAAAATATTATTGTTAGTGGTAAAGCCTTTTATATTCATTGTATTTGTGTATGGTTTAATTTTTTTTTATTTCATATACCGTTGCATTTATCTGCTCTCAAATTAAGTAATCTTGGTAAAAATATCAAGCGTTTTCCTAAAACCTTTTTTCATTTGACATTTTGAAATGTTTTTTTTATAAAAAAAAAAAAATACAAAATATGTATGCATTATGTCTAAAAAGGCATCTGACTATAAATAAATGCTGTTGAAATGTTTTTGTGGAAAAAAAAAAACAGGTCTTGTTATTTTCACTATAAGGGATTGTCGTGTTTAGATTCTTTATGTATAGAAATATTAATTAAAATGTAATAAAATAAATAATTTGTATAGATATTGTTTTTAGAGGAAGTATTACCACCTTAGTCTCAGCTAAACAATAACTATATTTCACATCAATATACTGAACTAAAGGAACAATATTGCATTATTCAGAATTTATTTTCTTAATCTGGCATATCGTGTTGCTGTGCTGATTAAAATAGTGTGTAATTCTAGTAATAGTTTTTTTAGAGATGACAGAAATATATAATATTTTTATTCCTTTCACAATCTGCCTTTTATAGTAAGAACAAATGGGTTGGAAAGCATCATTACATCTAAATACCTAAGCATGTATAAATATATACATTGTGAAATAAGTAATTTTAACAGCTGAAGTACTACAGGACAAGTCAATCGTAATTAAAAGTTATCTCATAATATTCCTTTGAACATTCAGAAAGCAGTTTCAAATATACACTACATGTTAAATAAAGGGCCAACATGTTTATGTAATTATGTCAAGGTGAATGTTTGATGTTTTGATGAACATACAATAAAGATATTGTAATAAAATTTAAACTCTGCTCTTTGAGATGGTGTGTAATCTCAATTAGTCTGATGATTATATATCACTTCAATATACTTAAAATAAAGCAACACTCATCATTCAAAATTGTATTTTCTAAAGTATTGTGTTGCTGTGCGTATGAGAAATGGATTTACAAGTAAGTAATTCTAGTGAAAGGTGTATTAAGATGACAGGAATCTATTTTCAAATATTTTCACTCCTTTTACAATCTGCCATATGTAGTGGGTACAAATGGGATGGAAGGCATCATTACATCTAATAAGCATATATTATATATATATATATATATATATATGCAAAAACATGTGGAGTCCTAATGTAGTGTCATAATTTAACTCACTGATCTACAAATACAATATGGCGTCTGTGTAAACATGTAATAAACACATTAATGAAGTTTCACTAAGAGGAAAGTCTCTCCAGAGGAGGTGGGTGGCTCTTAAAAGAGCCGTTGTGTTGTTGTTGTTGTTGGAGCAGCAGTCCCTGTTTACTTGGAGCTGGTGTACTTGGTGACGGCCTTGGTGCCCTCAGACACGGCGTGCTTGGCCAGCTCCCCGGGCAGCAGCAGGCGGACGGCGGTCTGGATCTCCCTGGAAGTGATGGTGGAGCGCTTGTTGTAGTGAGCCAGACGGGAGGCCTCACCGGCGATGCGCTCAAAGATGTCGCTGACAAACGAGTTCATGATGCCCATGGCCTTGGAGGAGATGCCGGTGTCGGGGTGGACCTGCTTCAGCACCTTGTACACGTAGATGGCGTAGCTCTCCCTCCTCTTGGACCTCCTCTTCTTGCCGCCCTTGGGCCCGGCCTTAGTCACGGCTTTCTTGGAGCCTTTCTTCCCTGCTTTGGGTGCTGTCTCAGGCATGTTTAGGTCTCGAGTTCACAAAAGAATCGAATAACTTTCCTTCCTGCAGAGCGAGTTTATCTACCCACCTCATGCAAATGTTACTGTGCTGTTGCTCTCACAGGATTGGTCGTCTGTTTTTGTGCGACTGAGCATGCGCGGCAGAACCCTTCCTCCAAGTCAGCAGATTCATTGTATTCTGTGAAACGTTTTACTCTGATAATCAAATACATTATTTATTTAAATCCTCAAACACCAACATATATTTTTATTCTGATTATGATACATAAATATACACACATTAATAGAAATATGGGGAATTATTACCTGTTATTTATATGTAGTCCTTAAAGACTAAATACAAAGTTTAAAGACACATTAAATTCATACATAAAGTCTCTGTAATATTAATTTATACATTTTTGTTTGATTTTTATAATAGAATACCAACCTACAGTATCACTGTGTTGTATGAGGCAGTTTCTCTTTCTGTTCATTTGGTTTAATTTTAGTATTTTTTAAAGTGAGGATACATGGACATATTCAGCAACAAACATGGAGTCATAAACTGTTTTTTATAATATTCCTAGTAATACTAAAAATGGTAAACCAGCACTACCGGGTTTATCATGTATTCATATGAAAAACAGCAAACTAATCATTTTTATTTTATAAGCTGTGAGCGTTATTGTATTTTTTCTTTACATCCATTTAATCTGTTCATTTGCCTTCAATGTTTTATTTCTTGTAGTAGATTGTTTGTTGTTATGTGCCTCTCATTTAGCAGCAGTGATGTTGATTAGCCAAGGCGTTTCAACACAAGTATTATAAAACCTGCTCAGACTGAGACAGAGGGTCAATTAAAAAAATGTTTTAAAAAAACAAGTGTAACTCTAGCTACTTCTGGGTTATTTTTGCTCTTATATAACCTCATGGAAACATTTATAAATAAAGTCATGCAGACTAACACTATTGCCATTTATGTTCAAACTCTAACCAGTTATACACTGATTGTTGGATTTGTAGTGTAAAATGTGTTTAAATGTGTTTTAACGTGTGTCTGTGGGCTCTGAATGGTCCAACACAAATCTTAGTTAATATAGTTTTCCTATTAAACAAGAAAGAAAATAAGAAGAAAAAGTTGATGTTGCCTCATCAATGACAATGATTTTACTTTTCAGTAACGTCAACCAGATAGTTACTCAGCAGTCTGGACTGCTTGAAATGGAATTTACGTCTGTATATTGTTAAAATAACTAATAAATATCAATAAAAATAGTGATCTGTGAGACTAATCATGCACTGGTTTATTTGTATTTATTAAATCTTGATAGGCAACATGCTACCAAACCTCAGCACTTTATTAAACTGGACACATGAGCATGAGCATCTCAATACATTAGAATATAATAGAACAGTTTATTTACGTCACTTATACTGGGTTTACACCAAACGATTCCCCAGTCCCAGACTAAAAACTGAAAGTCTTTAGTAAATCTTGGAGTTTTACTGGAGTCATGGCGCTCCCGTCATCTCCATGGTTACGTTTAAGATAGTAATCTGCTCTGTTTCATATTCATATTCATTTTCCTCGTCTTGGGTTTGGATCATATCAAACGTGTTTGATATTATCTCAAGTCTCAGTGATGTAACACAATCACCAACCCAGGGCCGGCTCTAGCCCGTTTGGTGCCCTAGGCGAGATCCATTCGTGCTGAACAGCTCCGCTTGCTGTGTTACAGAGGGTGGAACTCATGTTTTTGTTTACCCATGGTGCCAACCAGGCTAGATAATACAACTGTCTGTCTATATAATTATTCACTTACAAGTAAATTTGCAAAGAAGCTCAGCTGGAGAACACTAACAAAGTTAGAGACAAGAGAGACAATGAAAGTGCAAACCATGCGAAAAATGTGCTTAACTGTGTTAAGCTAGCGTTGCTTTATTTCAACCTAGCTAGCAAGCTAATACAAATGAAACGTCTTCACACAAAACGGCAGTTAAAAAAAGACTGGGACTTCTTCTCCTCCTCTTTTCTTCTCTTTCGATGCGCACCGGAGAGCTTTGACGGCCGTTTGATCTTGCAAGATATATGAAAACATAACGTGTCTGTCACTTGACGTGACCTGACCTCCGTGACAGCGATCTGACCGTCTAAAGGGGGGCAAGGCAATGACCACACGTCACGTGACTCAGCAAAACAAGTGAGAAAATGTAATTGTTTATCTGTTTCTTTATTTTGTTAATATTTATTATTTTCAAGACAGAACACGAAGGTAGGGCGACAATGGGCATCGAAAATTATTATTTTTATTTTTTTTTCTCCCTTGAGGATGACTGGCGGTGCCCCTCCAGCAGATGGCGCTCTAGGCGACCGCCTATGTCGGCTATGCCTAGAGCCGGGCCTGCACCAACCAATAGATGAGCGGGGGAAAGGTCCCCGGTTCCAGACCGGCCAGTAAAACCACTTCCACAGGAAAAAGGAACATCACAATAATGCCTCAAAAAAAATGTAGTGATGTCATATATTTAAATGTTTCTTAGTAAAGAGAACAGTAAGGAGACCCAGTTAAAGTGTATCAATAAATGTATACATAAATAAGTCATGAATAATCAATGATTAATGTTTGATTAACTAAATGAAAGTTGATAGAGCTGATAAATATAATTATTCAGTCGAACAAATCATAATTAAATAGGACATAAATGTATATCATGAATCCATTTCTAAATGTTCCTTTCATTTATTCTTCCTCATATCTATTTTACTGTAAAATAGTCAACTTTTCATGTGATGAAAACAGAAACCCTTTTTCAGCTTTGTGAGGGGCATTTTGTGGCGTCTTCTCTTCTTTTTGTTGTTGTTGTTGTTTTTTTCAACACAAACCACTGAGTCACACACTAGAGCAGCTGGAGCCAAAAGCTGCTTCTCCTCCATTTAAGTCAGTTTTTATCAAGAGCATGATGGGAAAAAATTGCATGGTAGGAAAAAAATGCTGAAAGAATCTAGTTGTAGTCTTGTAAATAAATAGTTCCCCTGCTAGATTGACAGTCTGTCTAAAATCTCAGTGTGAGACTAGAAACTCTAAACATTTGTCTTTAGATGTGAGCTGATAGTTTTCCAGGAGACTTTTCCAAATCTTTTTAAAGTCTTCTGATGGATATGTAGCATAATTCAATTGAAAAAGTGGAAATAACACATTGTATAGATCCATTACACACAGAATGAAACATTTCATGTCTTCATTTATTTTTTTTTTTGTTTTCTAATTATAATGATTATGGCTTACATTTAATGAAGACCAAAATTTTGTGTCTATAAAAAATTTGAATATCACAAAAGACCAATTTTAAAAAGTGTTTAATATGTCCATCTATATGACTCAATACTTGGTTGGGGCTGTTTGACTTGAACTACTGGAAATGTTTACATTATATTTTAATTTATTGAGATGTAACAGTAAATATCCAACAGGCTCAAGTGGTTTAAAGCTCAATGTTCCCCGGAATAATTCTGAATTTGGAAAAAAACTGCTTTCTGTGTTTCTGCTGCATCTACCTGGATCATTACAACACAATTATAATTATTGACCAGTTTTAAACTATGATAACCAATCTCCCCCTGTAACTGTTTATAATGTTTTTTAACTGTTCTGCTTGTTCTTCATTGTGTTTTCTATGTACAGTAATTCAATGAGCCTGGCAGGGCAAAAATTTAATAGGAATAAATATAAATAAAAATGTTAAATGAGAGTTAAATTGATTGCTGCAGTCCAAAGCTGCCCCAAAGTAATACAAATATTATAATATTTGCATTTTTGGGTGGTGCCATTAAAAAAGTCTTTATTAATGTTTATTTTAATATTTGATTATTTTTAAATTGGAAGACAACTTCATAAACAATTTAATCTAACAGTACAGACCTGTAAGAGTTCTATATTTTACATGATAAGCTTTCATCTAATAAAGTTTGCTCCTAAAGAACGCCCGTCTCTGCCTGAAAATGTTCTCAATGGAAATTGTAGTTTATTTTTGGAAGGTAAGCAATACAAAATAAGATAAAATAACTTCAGGAT
Organism: Centropristis striata; assembly: GCF_030273125.1. NCBI lineage: Eukaryota > Metazoa > Chordata > Actinopteri > Perciformes > Serranidae > Centropristis > Centropristis striata. The sequence continues at coordinate 29,814,282 of NC_081538.1, read as the reverse complement.
CACAATTACACAAATGAAAAATGAGTTCAATAAATAAAAGCCATAGTCTGCACTTAAAATAGTTTTCAGAATGTGACATTTCAAAGAAGTAGTTTGTGGAACAGTTTTGCACCATTGACACAGATAACAAAACAATAAGTTTAACTTATTCTGTTTGGCATTTTAGTTTGTGTAGCTAAGGTAAATTAGTTTGACTCCATATTGGTACACCAGGCCTCCATTCTGACATAAAGAACACTGCTGTTATAGTATTAAATAGTACATTTAATATGGAGCACTTAGTCAATTATTATAAGTCAAGCTGTTTAAATTGTTTAGGAGAAAACGACTCTTTTCGAAGAAGTGTGTGGCTCTTAAAAGAGCCTTTTGAGGTTTTCTCCAGCAGTCGGAGAGATGTTTACTTCTTGCCGGCGGCCTTCTCGGTCTTCTTGGGCAGCAGGACAGCCTGGATGTTGGGCAGCACACCACCCTGAGCGATGGTGACTCCTCCCAGCAGCTTGTTGAGCTCCTCGTCGTTGCGGACGGCGAGCTGCAGGTGTCGGGGGATGATCCTGGTCTTCTTGTTGTCCCGGGCGGCGTTTCCAGCCAGCTCCAGGATCTCAGCGGTCAGGTACTCCAGCACCGCCGCCAGGTAGACCGGAGCTCCGGCGCCGACACGCTGAGCGTAGTTGCCCTTCCTCAGATGTCTGTGGACACGACCCACGGGGAACTGGAGCCCGGCACGGGAGGAACGGCTCTTGGCCTTCGCTCTGGCTTTTGCGACGCCTTTACCTCTTCCAGACATGTTAAGATATGTTTTCTGTAGCTTGAACTCAAAGAAACTGAAGTTCCAACCGGCGGAGCCCTCCTTTATTTGTCCGCGGAACCACTCGCGAGCGGGAGCTCGCGCTGAAAGTTGGCGCTTATTTTCAAAAGAGTTTCCACCAATCAGCGGCGGAGATCCGGGCGGTTGGCCCTCCTCGAGGCGGCGCTGAGCTCCACGAGGAGCCGCTAACCAATCAGCAGCCGGAGGTCTGAAGCAGCGTCACGTGACACAGCCGGTCCCACACTTTAAGAGCCGCGAGTCTCTGCTCCGACTTCACATTTCTACTGTTGATAGAAACAAGAAGAAGCGATGGCAAGAACCAAGCAGACCGCCCGTAAATCCACCGGAGGAAAGGCTCCCAGGAAGCAGCTGGCCACCAAGGCAGCCCGCAAGAGCGCCCCGGCCACCGGCGGCGTCAAGAAGCCCCACCGTTACAGGCCCGGTACCGTGGCTCTCCGAGAGATCCGCCGCTACCAGAAGTCCACCGAGCTGCTCATCCGCAAGCTGCCCTTCCAGCGCCTGGTCAGGGAGATCGCTCAGGACTTCAAGACCGACCTGCGCTTCCAGAGCTCCGCCGTCATGGCTCTGCAGGAGTCCAGCGAGGCCTACCTGGTCGGACTCTTCGAGGACACCAACCTCTGCGCCATCCACGCCAAGAGGGTCACCATCATGCCCAAAGACATACAGCTGGCCCGCAGGATCCGTGGAGAGAGAGCTTAAACTAACCAACCTCTACTCAATAACACAAAGGCTCTTTTAAGAGCCACTTCCCTCAACTGAAAAGCTGCGATTCTCCATTTTATTACATATGTGATATAATTGACATAAATATTACTAGAAGTTTTAACTATTAAGGTTGCATTATGTGGATTTATAATGGATTGCAAACTGTATCTGACAGACATATGTGGGTCTACATTACAAACATTTTTAGGCTTACAAGTTATTAAATATATACTAACTATATATGACAATACTATACAGACACGTTGTTGACAGTGTTTACTGTAGGCCGTACTACTAATACAAGCTGTACATATATACTTTGTATACTTTCTTTTTTACCGAACATGGAGGGTAAATAAAGCGATATTAACCCTCTGAAATCTTGGGCTATTATGTCCTCTAAAAATCTTTACCATGCCATGTTATCTTTTTTTTTTTTTTTTTTTTTCAGCATTACTTCACCATATGTCCTGATAATTGATTTTTCAGTTTAGACTTGATATAATGGTGAACCCAAAGGAAACATAACATCTGATCTTGAAAATTATACTTCAATACACAGAATGTTAAATGTTGCAAATATGAATACAGGTTGCATATATAACATATCGGGTAAAATGAGAATCTAGTTCAGTAATTTATACTAAATATATTTGACATTATCTACAGTTTTATTTGGCCGAATATAATCCAAAAAGATCTGGTATGGAGTTGGACGTTAGAGGGAAGTTGATGGCAAAGCTCAATGTTGCTGCATTTTTATGTCTTCACATCATGAAGTAATGTGCCGGTGCTTTCATGGACTCTAGAGGGTTAACTTAACTTTACATTTTTAGTCGATGTTAGTAGTTAGAAATACTTGGTACTTTTACATTTCCTACAGTGGGAAATTTAGTTGTCACACTGTTTACAAAATTATAAACAAGATACTAGGCAAGATGCAAAAAAGAATACATAAATACTTACATGGCATTAATGTTGCAAGTATTTTGTGATTGCACATTAGGGAAAAATAATTATTAAAAAAATATTTTTTGGGGATACACAGAATTATCTCCCAAAAAGTTGTTGATGTTTTTATTTTTGTATATAAAATTAGGAAACATTTATTCAATATGTTCAAAAAGGTACATTTTAAAAGCTGAATATATACAACAGAATATATTTTAATAATGCAAAGTATCAGGTAGTGGTTCAAAGTGTGATATATAATATTTCTGTGAATAAGGATTGCAAACCTGCAGCGTATTTGTCATTAACTGTGTTAAAGTTTATTACTGATCAAGCTGTTAGTAATTGAAACCAACTAACAGCCACACCTGGTTTTCAAGATCCTGATCCTGATTAACTGAAGTGTAATGTGTAACTTGCTATACTACTAAATTTACATTAGATGCATTTCTAAAACTGGTATAAAACACTACTGTTGTGCTCCAGGTGTATGGAATCAGTACTTTTAACTGAAGTAAGGGATCTAAATACCAAAAGTATAAATACTCAGGTTATTTATATATATTCTAAATATATAATTTTATTATTGATACATTCATGTAAGTAGCTTAAAGTACAAGTATCTCAAAATTGTACGTATGTACAGTATTGGATTAAAAGTACTTACATTTAACCACTGCATGTAATGTAGAGCAGTATTAATGACTGTCTGCATTAAATACACCGAATATAAAAGCCTTCAACTATAAGTTATTTTTGACTCTTAACTGATCGCAATCATGCTGTACTGAAATAAGTTAGCAAAGTAGATCAAATACTACTTATAATACTATAATAAAAAATAAAAAAGCCTAGAAGTCACTGGAGCTTTTTCATAAACTTTAAATGGGTGAGATGTGGCTAGATGTGGTAACTAATGAGTAAAAATGATCAGTCAATGATCAGTGTGTTAATTTAATCTGGGCCACTACAAGAGAAGTGACCAACTATTCTGGTCTTTTGAACAAAATTTTTATTTTAATCTTATTTTATGAGGAAGATGAATCACAGTAGTAGTTTTTCTAAAGATTGAGATTATCCCACCAATAATGATTTCTAAACTCTTCCTAAGTTAAAATATTAGTGTTGTGTTGTTATGAATATCAACATGTTTTCTTTGCATTATTCAAGGTCTGAAAACACAAAGCATCTTTTTTTGTTATTTTGACCAGTTGTCATTTTCTGCCAATAAATGCTCTCAATGGCAATATTTTAATTTCAAATTTGAAAGAAAAGTTGTCAGCACAAAAAATGTTTATTTTACTCAAACGCATACCTACAAATAGTAATACCAGCAGAACTGATCATTTTAAAGATGTCTCTTATTTTTATTTTTCCAGAGCTGTATATACACTGAACAAAAATATAAACGCAACACTTTTGTTTTTGCTCCCATTTTTCATGAGAAGAACTCAAAGATCTAAAACTCTTTCTACATACTCAAAATAGCCATTTCTCTCAAATATTGTTCACAAATCTGTCTAAATCTGTGATAGATAATCCACCCCACCTCACAGGTGTGGCATATCAAGATGCTGATTAGACAGCAGGATTATTGACCAGGTGTGCCTGAGACTGGCACACAAACCTGGAAATGATCCACACAACACCACAAGTTACCGCCCGGTAAGCCTTCTCAGCCACATAGGAAAACTCTTTGAAAGAATCTTCACCTCACGCCTCACCAGCCACATCGAATCAATGGGCCTCCTGGGAATACATCAAGCCGGTTTCAGGAAGATGAGAGCCACCACAGACAACATCCTCCGACTATCAGAAGACATCCACGGAAACTTCAACAACAAAATAAGTAACCCTGGCAATATTCGTCGACACTGAAAAAGCATTCGAAAAAGTATGACGCAACGGACTCAAATACAGATTACTGGACACCAACCTCAAACTGCCAAAACTCACCCAATCCACCCTCTCATGCTTTCTGGATAACCGACAAATCAAAGTCAAAGTTGCTTCCACTATCTTAACACCTTTCATCCCCCAAGCAGGAGTTCCACAGGGTGCAGTTCTGAGCCCATTTTTATTCTTCAGACAGGGTTTTTCCCAGCCAGTGCCCAATTGCTAACAGTTCTTTGGTATCCACCGCCAAGGAGCCAGCTCCTGGCCAGGAAAACGGGTTCCACAGCGGCACCAACTCTCTGCTGGTCTTGATCCGTGAACCGCCTCGTCAGGGGCTGGGGGCGCGGTTATCCTGACCATCAAGACCAAAGAAAAACACTAAATACACTATTTTAAAAACAGAGCTGAAGAATGGACGCAAAATCCAAACAGTGGAGGAGACATACTGCCTCCTCCGACGAGATCCAAGAAAAACTGAACAGCAGGAGATGGCTGCAGCTGGGTACAATCGTACGATCGACCAGATAGATCAAAAAGAACTATAGTGACCAAAAAAAGGATTTGGAAGACAAACCTGTATGCCATCAGGCTGCTTAACGCACAAAATGCAGTATAAACAGAAAATCGTGGACCAAACCTGGACCAACATGTGGAGAATCAAACTGAACCCTGTCAAGACACAATGCATCCTGATTTGAAATCTGAAATTCCAGTTGTATGATGGTACTCCAACAAACTGATATCTGTGGTGGCACTGTGATCAAACCGATCGTCACAGAACTCTGTAGAAGAAAAACCTTGGATAGAACCCAATGTCCACCCTGGCAAACACTGGACATTTAACTTACCTACATAAACACACACAAAAACCAGGATTTGCATCTGCGTTGTTATTATTTTTTCTTCTTCTTATAACTGAGTAATCATATTTGTGAGAGAAAAAAATATATAAGTTTGTATTTAAATTTGCTAAATATATTTAGATTAGATTTAGATTTAATTTATGTGAAAATTTCAATAAAGTTTTTTTTTTTTTTTAATTAAGGTTGGGCACCCTACATTGTGCTTTGAGTAGGTAATTTCTATTGTTAGACAAACTAGGATTATTCTAAACGCTGTTTATAGATGAGTAAGTAAGGTCTTTGTTTTGTTCTCTTAATTTCAGTTATTTGGCACCACCACCTCTTCCCATTCCTACCACCTGTTTGTGAGCCTTTGTTGCACATTTGTTGAAGCACTGTTAAAAATAATACTAATTTACTTTACAACTCACTTTGACTCCTGCATATCTTTTGGTTGTTGTGTTTCTCTCCTTATCATTTTAAAGTGCGGACTTAACAATATGTACATGTATATTCATGCACTTTTTTGTTGTCATGGACTGAACTGCCTTGATGTGTTTAACTGTATATTTACATGTTTTAAAAGTTCAATAAGGTTAATAAGAGAGGATAAGATATGGCTTCATACAATATGACAGTTGAAGTCTGCGGACGTAATAGAGAACATGTGGTGTGTTTCGGTGGGCTGGGCCAAACTGAAAACTTCCTGTTTTTCAGAAGTGGAAAGTGAACATTTGTTTTATTCAAATAATAACGACTGTCTGGTGTATTTTATACATTCCTTTTCTTCTTATCATGATTTCATTTTACAGGAAAATGCTGAAGATAAGATACGATGCGAGTATCTTTTATTTACAACCTATTTTGTACTGAAACTACGAAGCTGACGTGAGCTCGTTTCTGATTGGTCGATCGCAGTTACGCTCAAGCGGACCAATGAGAGAGCAGATGTGTTGTTATATATTGTGTGTGTGGACGCTGAGTGTTACATTCTTTTGACTCGTTAGAAGAAAAACAAAACAATCATGTCTGGAAGAGGCAAATCCGGAAAGACCAGAGCGAAGGCCAAGTCCCGCTCCTCCCGTGCCGGGCTCCAGTTCCCCGTGGGTCGTGTCCACAGACATCTGAGGAAGGGCAACTACGCTCAGCGTGTCGGCGCCGGAGCTCCGGTCTACCTGGCGGCGGTGCTGGAGTACCTGACCGCTGAGATCCTGGAGCTGGCTGGAAACGCCGCCCGGGACAACAAGAAGACCAGGATCATCCCCCGACACCTGCAGCTCGCCGTCCGCAACGACGAGGAGCTCAACAAGCTGCTGGGAGGAGTCACCATCGCTCAGGGTGGTGTGCTGCCCAACATCCAGGCTGTCCTGCTGCCCAAGAAGACCGAGAAGGCCGCCGGCAAGAAGTAAACACCTCTCTGACTGCTGGAGAAAACAACAAAAAGGCTCTTTTAAGAGCCACCCACCTCTTCTGAAAGAGTGCTCCTTCCGTACTTCAATGAAAAAAAACGTTTTACATTGAGCGTCAAGAAACTATATTATAGGTCCCACTTATATAATAGTGAAAACACTACTAAAACATATGGTTAACAAATTTGTGGTAAATTCATGTAATGATTTCGCAAATCGCAAGTTCAAAATTATACGTTAAACATCTCCCCACCATGTTTAGCACTCATGGATACAGGATGCAAGATTATTATACACTATACTAAGAACTATAATATATGGTGTATTGTTTACAGTATTCTATTTTGAGTCTTAGCAGACGCTATTATATCTACTAATGTATTAAAGTATTTTGCCTAAATAGTCTGATCCATGCAGGTGTCATTAACATTTTTGTTCTACATTTGTCCAAACGAATGTACCGAACCTGAAGAAAAAAAAAAAAAGTCTATTCATTTTAAATGACTGTACACACGCATAAGCTGGAGTTTAATTATATATATTAAGTCTTCTCTTCTGTACATTACTATGACAAGCATAATTACTATTATTATATATACTGTTGCTGCCATTACTATTATTACTATATACTATTATTATCTATCATTACATATTATATACTGTACTATTATTATATACCGTCTGGTCACCATAGCATTGTTTCCATCATCATATCACCAGTTTAATTACATTCATCTTGTCAACCATCCTACCAACTGATGTTCTATTCTGTGTTTTTTTCGATTGTTTTTATTTATGCTACCTCAGTATTTTATTCTATTGTACTTGAATATCGGACTGCTGTGACAACCGAATTTCCCTTCGGGGATGAATAAAGTAATCTATCTATCTATAATGCCATGGATCAGTAGTGCATGATCACTACGATTATAAAAATTGATCCAATTTAAAAAATAAAATGTTACTAATGAACAGAAAGCGTCTCTTTGAGGTGTGTGGGTGGCTCTTAAAAGAGCCGTTGTGTTGTTGGAGCAGCCTCGTGGTGTTTAGCCTCCGAAGCCGTACAGGGTGCGGCCCTGCCTCTTGAGAGCGTACACCACATCCATGGCGGTCACAGTCTTCCTCTTGGCGTGCTCGGTGTAGGTGACGGCATCACGGATGACGTTCTCCAGGAAGACCTTGAGCACACCGCGGGTCTCCTCGTAGATCAGACCGGAGATACGCTTGACTCCGCCGCGGCGAGCCAGACGGCGGATGGCGGGTTTGGTGATGCCCTGGATGTTATCACGGAGCACTTTACGGTGCCGCTTGGCGCCTCCTTTACCGAGTCCTTTGCCTCCCTTGCCGCGTCCAGACATGTTTTCAAGTCTTCAGTCGAGATGAACACAAAGAAATGTGCTGCTGGTCGGAAGGCTCTGAGGATTTATTCATGAACTGCGGACGTAGAAGAGAACAGGCAGCCTCAGCTCAGCCCGCCTTTTTTTCTGCTCAAGCTCGCGGCTGTTAACCACTGCATTTCCGCTATACAACTCGCCTTCAAAATAAAAGCAAACCATGACGATGCAGTTTATATAGATCACCCTCACTGGAAACTTAACCTAAACGAACCAACATTTATTTTATGTTTATTTTATTATTATTTTATCTTATTATGGTACCAAACGGCTGTTAGTAGTCTAATCAGACATTAATTATAACCCAGAGATCGTACAAAGCCATATTTCCGGTTAAGAAAACCTTCAAAATAAAGCAAAACATTAAGTTCTAACATGAGCACCAAAATATAATTGTTTAATATTCAACACCATAGCTGGTAATTTGTGTTTTAATTAATATGGTTCATGTCTGTTTACTCAAAATGCAACTTTGAAAACTATTTAATCCAACAAAACTTTAAGAGTTCAAACTATTGCCATGTTCTTTGTAGTGGGTAATTGCTTTTTAACTGTTCACCCACAGCTATTTCAGTCATTTTTCGTTTTCAGACCTTGAGTAACAAATGTATTTATTTTTTCTTCATTCATTTTGTGCTGTTTGTTTAATGAAGCGCTGCTGCACTTTGCTTCATCTTACATGGACATTGTGAATTAACCATATTCTTGTATTTAAAATTAAATATTGTACATTCTTGTGCTACTAAACACTCATTTTTTCACAATTTGCACATGTTCTCATTGTTGTGTTGCATCTTTTATACAAAACAAAAGATCATCAATTTCCTCATAATTAAACAAACTTTTGTTATTGTTGAATGTTATTCTACATATTGTTTTGCACCTATATTTTTATATATTTGCCTTTTGTTTTTGTTCACAATCAATCAAGTATTTGCTTTAACAGTTATGTATGACTCTTTTTTTTCTTCTCTTTTATGTTGTTAAAACAAATAATCAAATGTGTACTTTATTGAATAACCCTGCAGATTTCCAGAATGTGCTGATTATTATATTTGTATATTTTGCTTCAACATGCTGTAACAAAGTATACTTATTGCGGATATGACAAACAGTCTGTCTGAATCATATTTTAGGCTCCAACTAGAACCAACCAATGCCACCATCTAGTGGAAATGATCTGAAATGGTAAATATTTACATCCATTTTTTCTGTATCGATAGATAGATAGATAGATAGATAGATAGATAGATAGATAGATAGATAGATAGATAGATAGATAGATAGATAGATAGATAGATAGATAGATAGATAGATAGATAGATAGATAGATAGATAGATAGATAGATAGATAGATAGATAGATAGATAGATAGATAGATAGATAGATAGATAGATAGATAGATAGATTACTTTATTCATCCCCGAAGGGAAATTCGGTTGTCACAGCAGTCCGGTATTCAAGTACAATAAAATACAATAGAATAAAATACTGAGGTAGCATAAATAAAAACAACAGTAGAAAAAAACACAGAACAGAACAAGAACAAGGACACTTAAGAAGTTAAGAAAAGAACATCATCAGTTGGTAGGATGGTTGGCAAGATGATGGTAATAATTAAACTGGTGATATGATGGCAACAATGCTATAGTGACTAGACGGTATATAATAATAATAATAGTACAGTATATAATATATATATATATATAATATAATATAATATGTAATAGTAGATAATAAACAATATAAAAGTAAAATGAAAAAATATAAATAGAGTAATTACAAGTAAAGTAATATAATATATAATAATAATAATAATAATAAATAAGGCCTGTAAGGCCGGTATAATAATAATAGTAGTATATTACAGTATATAGTAATAATAGTAATAATGGCAGCAACAGTATATATAATAATAATAATAGTAATAATATTAATAACATAGCAAAGTGTCGTGCATAGATTTAGTGCAAAGGTTTAGTGCATCTTAGTAATGTTGGTTCTGGCAGAGGTAGATGAGTTGTATAGTCTTATTGCAGAAGGAAGGAAGGACTTCCTGTATCGTTCCTTGGAGCAGCAGGTTGTATGAGTCTGTGGCTGAAGCTGCTCTTTAGCTTGTCCAGTGTTTTGTGGAGGGGTGGGAGGGATTGTCCATGACAGCCAGCAGTTTTGCCAGCATCCTGTCCTCCACCACCTCCTCCACCACCTCCTCCAGGGTGACAAGCTTGGAGCCAACAACAGACTCCGCCTTCCTGATCAGTTTGGTCAGTCTGTTGGCGTCCTTTGCTTTGATGCCCCCCCCAGGACACCACAGCAAAGAAGATGGTGCTCGCCACAACAGACTGATAGAACATCTGCAGCATTTTGTTGCAGACATTGAAGGACCTGAGCCTCCTCAGGAAGTAAAGCCGGCTCAGGCTCTTCTTGTAGACGGCCTCAGTGTTGGTGGACCAGTCCAGTTTATTGTCCAGAGTGACCCCCAGGTACTTGTATGATGGTACCATCTCCACATCTGTCCCACCGATGCTGACAGGAGAGGGCGGGGGCTTATTCCTCCTGAAGTCCAACACCATCTCCTTCGTCTTCCTCACGTTCAGCTGCAGGTGGTTCTCCCCACACCACTTCACAAATCGGTCCACCAGGTCCCTGTACTCAGCCTCCCCTCCGCCCTCAACACACCCCACAATGGCCGTGTCATCAGAGAACTTCTGCAGATGACACGACTCAGTGCAGTACTGAAAGTCAGCAGTGTATGTGGTGAAGAGGAAGGGGGACAGTACAGTCCCCTGGGGGGCGCCGATGTTACTGATCAGTCGATCAGACACGCAGTTCTGTAATCTCACAAACTGCGGCCTGCTCGTCAGATAGTCATCGACCCAAGTGATGAGGGGAGCGCCCACCTGTGTGCTCTCCAGTTTGGCCTTCAGCAGTCTAGGCTGGATGGTGTTGAAGGCGCTGGAGAAGTCGAAGAACATGATTCGGACTGAGGTGTTGGGTCTGTCCAGGGAGGAGTGAGCCCTCTGCAGCAGGTAGATGATTGCATCATCAACCCCAACACGGGGCTGATATGCAAACTGCAGGGGGTCTTGTAGTGGGCACACCAGCTGTCTGAGGTGTGCCAGGACCAGTCTCTCCATGACCTTCATGATGTGGGAGGTCAGTGCTACTGGCCTGTAGTCCTCCAGTGCAGCAGGACGTCCTTTTTTGGGCACTGGGACCAGGCAGGATGTTTTCCAGAGCACTGGCACTCTCTGAAGGTGAAGGCTCAGGTTGAAGAGGTGCTGGAGAACTCCACAGAGCTGGCTGGAACACGCCTTCAACACATGAGGGCTGATGCGGTCCGGTCCAGCAGCTTTCCTCTGCTTGAGCCTCTCCAGCTCTCTCCTCACTTGGCTGGAAGTGATGTGTAGTCCAGACTGGGGGGTGGGGGGTGTCGACGGTGATGGTGCAGAGAGGTGTCTGCTGCTGGAGGTGGTGGGGGGCTGTGGGGGATGTGTGGATGTCCTGGGGACTGGAGGTGTGAAAAGGTCTGTGGTCAAAGTCAGTGGGGGGGTGGGCGGAGGTGACGGGGGTGGTGTGGTGCAGGGGGTGCACTGATATAAACCATTTAATGTATTTTGTTCTTGAAAAACACCAAAATATAAATAAATACTGGTTAGAATAATACTTCGTAACTGTAAAATGTTTGAGAATATGTTCGTAAAGACATATATATTAATCTGTGGCTCCCTTAATTTGGATTTAAATGTTTTTATTTCATTCTTTGAAGCAAAAATCAGCTTTTTTCTTACATTTTATGGCGTGCAACACAATGATGACTCCGACATTTTATAGCATAATATACTATGACTTTGTTGTGATATGAGGTTGGATTCTGGAGGAATTTTTCACCATTTTTTATCAGTTATTGATATTAAAAAAAATGGAAACATTTAGTATTAAGTTGCTTCAATAACCTATGAGACATAAACGAGCCTGAGAACAGACTTCATATCATGATATCATAATGTTAAAAACCCTGATACACTTTAATTAAATGATAAATTGAGTGTGTGTGTGTGTGTGTGTGTGTGTGTGTGTGTGTGTGTGTATGTGGACACTGAGTTGGATATAAATGTGAAAATGTCTCCATCTTGTGGACAAACAAAGAAATGCAACCAGCCACAAACCACATTTTAAGTTAGTTTCAGTTTATTTTGATAACTCTTCTGCATATATTATCAACAATTTAACAAACAGGATTCTTTTTTGTTAAAAACACAATGTAACATTAACGGGATGAGGTTTAACATGTGATACACTTAAACCACTTAAAACACAGAGAACGTCAGAAACTTTTGGCTTATTCAGACCAATTTGGCAGCGTTTGTTTTGGGAGGTTGGTGTCAGTAGAAAGGAACTCGATGGAGGCAGAGACTCACACTCACAGGCAGCAAAGTCTACGGACTCCACACAGAAAGGGAACTAACCTCCACTACTGTTGGTGGATATGGATGCAGGGCTGCGCTCAATCAAAACCATGCATTGAGAAAAAAAAGAAAAAAAGACGTTACACTTTGCAGGTTCACCTACAAATGGTCGCTTCTCAAGAAATGTTAGAAAATGCTGCAAAATGTGGATTTAATTCAAACAAAAACTAATTTGTGGAGCTTCAGTTTGTGCCTCTGATGAGTGTTTCCATCAAAAATTAAACCAACAGGTTCCCATAAAGTCGGGCAGGATTTTTCCCTCCATCTTTTAATTTAATATATTAATAATGGGTGATAATAGTGAGCAAATTGATAGCTTAGTCCAGATGATAGCAGTTTTTAGAGTGAGTGCTGCAGAAATTACATTTTTGTAGGCCAACATGAGGGTTTCCCTCAATAAAAAGCCAAAAACCAAAACATAAACAAAAGTTCATGAATACTCATGTTTTTCTTTTAACAAGATAAGCTTAATAAATAACCCTTTTCATTATTTTTGCGTGACTCATCTCCCCTCAAAAACAACATTATAGGGTGTTTGTACAGGCAGCAGAATACGACTCGTACATAACTTCCGTTATTTTTGTGTAACTTCCGTTATTTTGGCGTAACTTACGTTATTTCACGTAACTTCTGTTACTTTTACGTAACTTCCGTGGCTCAAGTCGTCTTCGTTACTACTTCACTTGCAGCATTTCCATCATTTATTTCCTCTTTAAACTCTCTTTTGGAGCCTAACCAGGAATATTTCTATCCTAAACCCAGCTCAGTGGTTTTGGAGTCTAAATCAACAGAAACTGCAGCTGCGCTCTTAACCGTGACCTGCCAAACGCTCATAGGAGTCTATGGGTGGTGCTGACAAACGGTCTGTTCTGCCGTTTAGGTTGCAGATCTGGTTGATTTTAGCAGAAGAGAAATACTGAAGCTATACACAAACTGCACCACGACAACTTTACTCATAAACAGTTTGATGTAACTCTCATAAACATATATTGATTGATCTAAAACTTTATTTCAGTGTTTATACATTACATTTTTTAAACACATACGCAGCACCAATGTATGTGAAAAGTATTTCCACTTTAGAGGAGATTAAGTTTCAATTTGAGGAGCAGCTACCTGGTGATGTTGAAACTTTGACAACCTCTGGAGTTTTATTAAGCTAATTGTTAGCAACAGTGTGTTTTGTTTCTTTTTCAGAATTCAGAGTGAGATATTTACTGACTTATTTTACGTCAGAACAAACCATAGAAAACTCTTCACAGACCTTGTTTTAATGCAGCGAACCAGAAATAAAACAACCTGACTTTGAGACGAGAGAACAGGAAGTGCAAGAATGTTGTGGATGTATAAAAAGTTGGAGACAGGGCTCTGTTCATTCCTATGAATGCTGCTCAGTGGCGCAGGAAGCCAGAAAAAGGTCAACTTCATCTGCTGCTCACCAAAGACTTCTCCCCGTTTAGCGCTCTGCTAACTGAAACGTGAAAACAATTTAATCTTACGGCTCTTCTAGACTTTCCAGAAGTTATCAGACTGAACAGATCAAGCTGACTGGCGGGTTGCGACATTCTGATTTACAGACGCTTCTTTAACGGTGGAAGTTGTTTTGCCACCATGTTAATTTTCCACTTTCCCTGGTTCCAGGACTCGTTCCTGCAGCACTCCGATGTCCTCCTGTCTCCGAACTCATCAAAAACAAGACTAAACTGTTCTGAAGGAGTCTTTATGGATGAAAACACAAATCCCAAATGTGAACATTTTGATTCCCTGAAAGGCACAAACTGAAATCCACTGATGCATTTAATTCAGTTCATAATAATAATCATAATAGTATTAATAAAAGTGTGTGAGTGTGTGTGCGAGGTATGGAGGATGTTTGTGGGGTTGAGGGATAAGGCTGGACATCTCCGGTCTACACAGTACAGGGATAGCAGCTTCAAGGAGACACAGAACACATTTCACAACTGCAGAAAAAACAGGATAGAAACAATAAAACAGGAAGTACTGTAAATTCTCAAACGGAGGCTCCGGTCCACTCTCCGTCTAAAGAACTTTTTTTTTTTTTTTTTTTTTTTATTCTTGCACTTGTCTTGGTCCCGGACCTTGTTGGATTGCGTATTTTCTTGTTCTCAGTTATCGATGAGGTTGTTCTTGGTGCTGATTCGGGATTAGTTGTACAGAAAGTTGCCTGATTGGCTGATTCTACCAACATGACACGTTTGATCAATCAATCAATCTATAAACAAGATATATCAGTTTGAGGTTTGATTCATTTCTGTCCATTCCAACTCCTTAACCACTGTATTAGGATTGTAAAGACACTATTGCCTCTTATGGTCTTAATTTGGAATTGATTGGCTCTAGATTCGGTCTTGACTGGACCTGGTCTTGGACAAATCTTTAGGGCAATATTTTAAACAAAATCTTGTTTTCTTTGTACATTTCATCATATTTTGGTCAGAAGCATGCCTTTTTCCTTTGCCGTTTCACATTAAAAGTCCTGTATTAGTTTGGCGACCAAACTTCCTTTCCCTTCCCTTGAAAGGCTTTTATTGTGAAATACTTGCCTGAATTAAATGGTCTTTCTAGCATATTCATTAGATAAAAGCAGTGAAAATACTTGTGTTCTTTTAACTTTTGGGTCAATCTTCATTGAGGCATTTTCTTCACATGATCTTATTTCCGAAAAACAACAAATCTCACATTTTCATTATTTTCTCACCAGTTTGTGAACAACTGCTAACATCAGTAGAGCAGATCTCCTGGCAGCCGAACTACTAGCGCCCTAACATCAGCTTACAAGGCACGAATCTCAAATTATAATATTTTAGAGGGGCTAATGCTGCATCCTTTTCCTTACAGATGGTAGAAAAGGGACAGATGTTTGATCTGAACATCCACGAGATCTTTCAAGATGAAGAACCCGTCTGATTGAAAAAGTTCTGATGTTTCCAACTTGGATCTTTGGCAGACAAATTTGATCTTTTATGAATCTTCCATCAATGTTGTAGTCTTTCAGACCACATTCACCCACTTCATTTATTAGCAGAAGGTCAGTGAAGGAACTTTTAGCCCCAACACTGAACTTATCTAGACATTACCCAATGGAGCAGTATGTGAGAACGCCACAGTCCGAATCAGTTGGACTGGACATCATCCATCATCCTATATATATATATATGTCTGATTGATGTGTGAGTGGAGCAGGTAAGTCTCCACCAATTCACCGCCAGCAAACGGGCGTGTTGATGACTTTTCTTCTTTTACAAATAAGAAATGATGTATCTACACCACCGTGTTCAGGGTTCATATGCAAGAAAAACGGCTTAAATCGACTGAATTGTGTAATTCTTTCTTTTGGAAAAACAAAAACTGGTCTACTAATGTCAGCTGAACTTAAACTATACTAGGAACTTAATATCCTCGCCCATATTTTCATTAAGTATGGGAATAAGGAACAGTTTAGAAAATGAGCCTCGACTTGGGAGTAAACACTTAAACTCGATACGGTTTTGCTTAGTCAAAACCGCCTACAGTCTCTAGTCTTGTCTTTACAGAGTACTTTGAGTACTTTTTGGAGAGTGTTTTGGCTCCGCCCACTAGTTCGTTCCCCTCGGCCTCTATTTCCATACAGGTACTTTTGTAACGGCTAACCAACGGAGTCCGAATGTGACAACAGAACAACGCGGCAAGCAGTTTTGCCAATTTAACGACTTTGTCAATATGTTTAGCGACTTTTTTTAGACCACTGTAGAGACTCTTTTTCAAAAAAGCAACTAGCGAAAAATCTAGCGACTTTTTCTGGTGTTATTGGAGACTTTTGGAGACTCCTTCCTACTCTTACTTTCTGAGCCGCTACTCAGCGGAAATTTTGCACATGTGTGATTCATTTGCAGAGGTTATCTGCCTCGGGTCGGTACTTTCCGGTAAGGTTGGGCGGATCCTCTCTCTCAAGTCCCACCCATAGTGGCTCACTAGAGGGAAAAGTACCAAATGGAAACGTGCCTTATTATGTCTTAGATGTTTAAGAGCTTGAGGGAGCTTCGACTTGTCAGATAATTAAAGTTTTAGAAGAACTTTTTTGACCTTCAGAGGCAGAAAAAACAACTTTGGTGTTCAGTGGTTTGGTGTTTTCACCCGGATATACGGAACTTTTAACCAACTTATCAAACTGGCATTTCTAACAGTTATTTACCTGTAAGGAAGTTAGTTTTTCTGTAATCTTGCAGACAGACGGACAAAAAACAAAGGACCAAATTTCCTTGAGACTTGGTTGAAAGTTGTAATATTGACCAATGAAGAACCTGTTGGATTTAAGAATGGACTAAAACCATTTTTCTCCTCGAGAGATGGCTTTGTTGGCGGTCCGAGCTTCTTTCTAGTTCTTCTTTAATTTCCGACCCGACTCTCACAGGAGAACTCGCCATTATTGTGCTTTTATTTGAGAACTTACAGTATTTCACCTCCCATTCTGACGAACACACTCATTCATTTCTTCTCACCGACGCACATACTCATGCCACTTATAGTTTCTTGATTGATATGTAGGAGGAAGTACAAAATAACAGCAAGAACAGGCCACACAAAGGTAGAGAAATACTAAATACTTCAGATTCAAGCCCCTGAACGTACAGTAGAAACCACAACGTCGCTCGTAAAAACCCAACAGCTAAGATGAGCTAAAGGAGGCCGTGGTGTCGGCCCCGGACCGGGAGACCCTGAATGCATCTTCTTGCTGTTTGGGACACTGCTGTGTTGTTATCTGAGATAGGCTATGGCTTTGGCTCTGGTCCGAGCAGGAGGGGGGGGGGGGGGCGTCGAGGAAAACTAAACTTGGACAAATTCAGCAACAACCAGAACGTCTTCTCTCCCGTTAAATGTGTTCAGATGATTTTTTTTTTAAATTCCTCCTCTTCTGCTCGCTCATCTGTCTCCACACCGTCCTCTCATTTTTAGAAAAATAGAAATCAGGAAAACATCGTTTACAAAAATAAACCAAAAAGTTCGTCCAAAGTTCTACATCCACATGACAACTTCACAGGACTGATATTGCACAGCGAGGGATTTCTTCTCTTCTCGATATGAAGTAAATCACGGACACAATTTGTAGAAAAACAAACAAAAAAATAAATAAAAGAACACGTTAGGACGTTAAAATGATCAAAATTTGCATGTCTTGATTTTTTTTTTTTTACTCCAGAGAGAAAGTGTGAGAGCAGCAGCACGATGATCCCAGGCCCTCGGACATCAGGCAGGTAAATCCTCCCAGTGCTGCTTCCAGAAACAAAAAACAAGAAACGAAAAGCTAAAAGCTTCAGAAGTATCACTGGTGAATTTTGGTTGAAGGCACAGAGTTCCAAAAAAGGGTGGCAGCAGTGTGTGTGTGTGTGTGTGTGTGTGTGTGTGTGTGTGTGTGTGTGTGTGTCCTGGCGGAGGGTCCGGCGGGCGGATCGACTCTCCTGATGATCGGAGGGCAGGGCGTCAACTCTCTGCAGAGACACAAACAAAACATTTTTTAGTTTTTTTCGTGTTTCAGAGGTGATAACGGCACCACCCATAGACTCCTATGAGCATGACAACAGTTAAAAGCAACCATTTCCCAGTCAGACACCCAACCAGTGGTGGGATGTAACCAGTGGCGCTTCTTCACAGGGGCCTACAGGGGCCACTGTGAAGAAGCCCTCGGCCCCTGTGTCAAATTAATAATAACATGATCAATTTATATTGATGAATGACGGAACAATTCTTAACTATTATTTTTTCTCATTCAATCCAATCCCCTTTATTTGTATAGCACATTTAAACAACACAAATGTCTCCAAAGTGCTGTACATAAAATCAACAATAAAACAAACAATTCCATATGCCAATCAGCAATAAATAATAAGTGTATCTAAAATGATGCCATAAATAAAACAATATGTGTACACAAAAGGAACCCAGAATGTGTACAATGTCTAATAATTTAATTGTGCAATAAATGCTTATATATTTTATTTATTTATTTATATATATATATAAGTTACAATTCAGATTCAGTTTTTCAATGCAATGATTCAAATTGAATACAGATTCAAATCATGTGATTCAAATTCAGTTTTTAATGCAATTATTCAAGTTAAGCAATTCAAATTCAAATTCACTTTCAAAATAAAATAAAGTAATTCTGCACAAAAATGAGAAATGTCATTGTCGTACAAAAATAATAGTTATTGTTAGTAAGTCTCATTGTTTCAATCAATGTATTTTTATCTTCCTAATATACTTAAATGAGATAGACCATGGGTCTCAAACTTGCGGCCCGCGGGCCAATTGAGGCCCTTGTGACGATATTTATTGGCCCCCACCTTCATATGTTTGTGTCCTTTTTTGGGGTCATTTTGTCTCTTTTTTTGTTTTTTCAGTCATTTTGTCTTTTTTTCTGTCATTTTGTCTCTCTTTTTTTTGCAATTTTGTGTCTTTTGGTCATTTTGTTTCTTTTTTAACTAATTTATAATTTTTTAGTCATTTTGTCTTTTTTTGGGTCATTGTGTCTTTTTTTCTGTCATTTTGTCTTTTTTTTAGTAATTTTGTGTCTTTTTTGGTCATTGATTCTGCCTCCAGCCCCTCCAGGTAATCAGAGTTTGAGACCTCTGGTTTAGAGTTTGAATCAGATGTTTGTGGGCCAGTTGAGCCGTGAGACGTGTCAGTAAAGCGTGCGGCGGCTGGTGGCAGCGAGGCTCTGCAGGGTGGTCTACAGCCGCCCACCCCCACCTTCCAAACATCTTCCTGGAAGTTAATCCGCCGCAGCAGCAGATGGCAGATGGTGGCGGCAGCGTCGCGGCTCGCCCCGGCAGCTCCTGTAGTTATGAATGATTGCACGGTCTTAGGCTTTAAGTTGGATCAGTGTAATCCACCGCAGCATATGCAGCAGCCTGCAGGGCCAAATCCAGCAGCAGGAGAACTTTCCCTCCTTCACTTCCTTCACCACCTCCTCCTCTTCTTCTCCCCCCTCTTCTTCCTCCTCGCCAAATGATCTCCGAGGAGGCGGCGAGGTGTCAACACGCCGCCAGCAACATGCCGCCAGCAGCCAAACACTTTAATCTCAACTGGCTCGCCCAAAATTCACACCAGAGTCGAGACAAAATTTAGTAATTTTGTCTTTTTTTTGGTCATTTTGTGTCTTTTTAAAGTAATTTAGTGTTTTCTTCAGTCATTGTCTTTTTTAGTCATTTTGTGTCTTTTTTGGTAATTTTGTGTCTTTTTTGGGTAATTTACTTGTGTATTTTCATAGAAAAATAAGTGGTTCTATTAAATAATTACTTAGAAACAGCCTGAGTAAAGATTTCAAACACTTTCTGTGTGGAAAAACTTGCCTAGCTTTTTTAAAGTAAATGTCACTCCAATTTTTTTCAGTGTAGGTTTTATGTTCAGGCAGCCAAATACGCCAAATTTCACCCAGGAGAGCGGGGTTCATGTCCCATGTGAAAACCAAAGTAAACCGTTTTTAATGTAAATCATTTTTTTTAACATAACTTGATTGAATCTAGTCAGGAATAAAACAGGTCAGTTTGGCTCTGTAAGTGGAGCTGAAGTTGACATTTATGAGAAAAAGCTAATTGAGAAAACGGCCTTTAAAGGTTTTTATACCTTCTTAATGGAAATGATGGTAACAAAGAGAGGATTTTCACCAGTAGAAAGGGGTTCGTGTCCATGTGAAAACATAACTTAACATAAAAAATAAGAGACTTTCACGTAACTTGCGTGTCTCAAGTCATCCTCCTAACTACATCATTTCCATCATTTATTTCCTCTTTAAACTGTCTTTTAGAGCCGAACCAGGGTGGTTTCTGTCCTAAACCAGCCCAGTGGTTTTGGCGCCTAAATCTGTGCTGTTTTATTGAACACTCCTCTCGTGACTGCGAGCCGCGTTACGTACACGTGTTGCTCTGGGTGGTGCTGACACACGAGATAAATCAGTACTTGAAAGCACAGAAAGTGGAAAAAAGCACAGAAAGCTGCAAAAAATACAAAAAGCTACAGATTTTCTGACATTTCTCCATTTTCACATCTATATTTTGTTGTTTTGAAAACTTTGTTTCCAGGTTTTTATGCTTCTCTCCCCATTTCTTTCTCCTGTAAAAACATTTTGTCTCTTAATTTTTATTTTAAAATAGTGCTGCATAAGTTATTAAAGCTTGCATGCTCCAAAGGTTGTTGAGCTCTAGAGTCCGATAGTTTCTCCTCCTGCAGCTTGTTGCAGCTTTCAGTCTGAAGAGACAGCAGCTGTTTGTCATCAGCAGCTTGATTACAGCTGCAGAGAGAAAAAACAACTCAAACAGACATTTAAACCTCAATGTTTGAATTACAAAATGCACAATTCTTATAAATCTGCCACCAGTCTTCAGGTTTAAAAATAACAATCTGCAAATATTTTCTAATCAAATCTCTGCAGTAGAAAGAAATTTTCAGTCTTTACTTAAAGTACTTGGTAGACAAAAAGTTTTCTTTTTGAAAATAAACTACAAAACTTTGAGCATCCAAAACACTTAAAGTATGAAAATAGTGGTGATCACTTTAATCACAAAAACAAACAAACAAACAAACATGCAGATAGTAAAACTCCTGCATTCATGATGGTTTTTTTTTAAGAAAAGTAAAAGTACAAAAGTGTCCTGCAGCATCTTTAGAATATTCTCTTACTTACATTATAATTAAATAACAGTTTGCTTTTTAAAATTAACGATACTTATTGAGTTTGAGTTAATGATAAAATTAATTTATTTTGGCAAAATTATATTTAAATTGAAAAGCACACAAATATTTAACTGATTTAACATTAAATTACAAAGAACATGTAATTGTTTACCCTCAATAATACCCTCAATAAAATGTAAAGTAAATTACAATAGTTATCCTTAAATGTGTTGCTCAATATTATTTATGTAAAACAGAAATACAATATATAAAAACAGTAACTTGTAACTATGTATGTTATTATTATTGTTTAATACTTAAAACAGTTGGGTTTTTACTTTAAAGATAAAATCTGTAAAAATGTTTAAAAAAACAAATTTTAAAGTGCAAAAATGTTCCATAAAATCATTAAAAAAATTAAAAGTTACCATATATACAAAACTTTAAGATTTAAAGATATAATGTTAAAATACTTATGTGAAGGGAGCATCAAAAATACTTATAGTGCAAAAATGTATTTATATTGCACCTTTCATACATAAAATACGACTCAAATTCTCCACAAAAACATAAAATGTACTATGAAATAAAACATGCAAAGTCATAAAAGTACAAATGTTTATTATTCTAAAATGAAATACTTAATTTCATTCACTTAAAGATAAAAGTTGCTAATTTCTGATTTGATGTAAAAAGATAAAAAGTGGCTTCAGATTTGTCTGATTCTGATTAAAGTAGAAACGTTTCATTCATAATAACGGCTGTGACCTCCCGGTGACCTGCTGGAGGTTTCTGAATGACTCAATCATCGATGATCCTCGAATCACTTTAATCACCGACACATGAAGATTATTGAGATCGTGACCTCAGACTGAAGTCAAACCAAACAACTCAGGTTGGATTTCATCACATTCAGGAGATTTATCGCTGCAATTCAGGAAAATATTCAGATGAAGACATTTTTTTAACCCCTATGACTTCCTCGGGGTGTTTTTGTACATTTCTCTCTTCTTTATTTTCTATTGTTGATCATTTTGCTTGAGGCTAGCCTGGTTTACCCATGATGCCTTGCACACTCGATTTTGTTTCGAACTTCAAGGCGGCATGGTGTCCATGGGCGTTTCTCAGCCCTGCTTCTGGTATCCAACCAGAGAACGGGGAGGGACGGCGAGACGATGACGCGTACTACTGGACAGACGGAAGTTTGTTGTTTTCTTACGGATCCAACATGGCTGCTGCAGACGCCGAGCTCTCTTGCTCTAAACCAGGGGTCTCAAACTCTGGAGGCAGTATCAAAATGGCCAAAAAAAGACACAAAATGGCCAAAAAAAGAAACAAAATGACCAAAAAAGACACAAAATGACAGAAAAACTAACTAAATTACTTAAAAAAGACACAAAATGACCAAAAAAAGACACAAAATGACTAAAAAATTATACAAAATGACAGATAAACTAAATTACTTAAAAAGGACACAAAATTACCAAAAATAGTAATTAAAGGGACCTTTCACACACAACACGGTAAAGTGCCATTCATATAAAACTCACATTAAACTTTCATATCAAGGTGGGGGCCACAAAATATCGTTACGAGGGCCACAATTGGCCTGCGGGCCACCAGTTTGAGACCCATGCTTTCAACTATCTAGAACACTGTCTACAGCGAGATCAAAAAGTTTATTTTAAAAGAAGAACAACGTTTGGCTTTACACTCCTTAATCACCAAAAAGGATGTTTGTTGCTGGGAAACAGGATTTGGCAAAAGCCGAATCTACCAACTAGCCCCGTTAGCGGCTAAGCTAATGGCGCCCAATAAACGGCTCTGGAGGATCGTAAACCACTCATGTGTGATATAGTCTGGAGTCAGCCAGGCTAGCTTGAGGCATGAATTTTTGCAGGAAATTTCTTTACAAATTTCTTAAAATCCATTGTGATTAACCGTTACATGTCTTTTATACTCCATTGGTGCATTTACGACCCTCTGGTGACCAAAAAAGGCCACACACACAACAACTGCTATTAATTCACCGCACATCAATATTTTTTTCAGATTTTTCTCATAAATCTCTTAAACAACTTCAGACTTGTTCAAAACTACCAAACATTAAATTGTTTTCAGAACTTTAACCCTTTATATGCCATTTTATATTTTTGAATTATTCCATCATTTCTTCCACAAAAACACAAAAGATGAATTATTTCCCATATAATAAATAGTATGGAGCTGGGGTTTTGGTTTTGATTAGAGTCTTGGATACGTCAAAGATTAGCAACAGAATTGATTAGATTGCATTAGTATTTTTTATGTAGTAATAGATTACTCCCTCTGGTGACCCTCACGGCCAAAAATGCCTCATTGACTTCCATTCAAAACACATTTTTTAATCTCACTGCCATTATGATATAAAAGCATGCATTATTTAATGTCAGCATTTCATTTTGGAGAAAATGTGTGATATTTGACATTTTCATTGTATTCCACCAAATTCCTATCCTGGCTTTCCCTTTATGTTCAGACTCAAACCAACAAATATAAACGGCCTCATTTATCTTCTCCCAGAGCTTCATTGTTGTTAAAAACACTTGTCATTTTGTTTCTGTAACCGTGGATAAAGAGTAAAAATATAAATATAAAAAATAAAATAAATAAAGATAAATGAATATGAATAAAAAATAAATATGTATGATTAATAAATAAATAAATAGCAATACAAATAAATAAGTATGATTAATAAATTAATAAATATAATTTTAAAATATAAATATTTAAAAATAAATATGAATGAATGATTTTTGCTTTTTGTTAACTGACAAATTTATATTTTAACTGTTTTTATTTACTGTGAAAATATATGACTGTGTCTGTTAATAATTTGTGTTTGTCTGTTTAAATTGTTTATGTTATTATTTTATACACAGTTTATTCTTGAGAAAGAGATCACAAGAAGTTTAAAATTCAAGATATTTGATTTCTTTCACTTTTCTTTTTTTTTTCTTCCCAAAAAAAATCTAATTAAATCAAATATATATATAAATATATATATAGATAATAACATGAACAATTTAAGCAGACAAGCAAAAATAATTAACAGACACATTCATATATTTTCGCAATAAATAACAGTTAAATATAAACTTGTCAGCTAACAAAAAGCAAATGAATTAATCAATATTAATTTATTTTTAATCATACTTATTTATTTCTCATTTAAATTGTATTTATTTTTTATTCATAGTTGATTATCTTTAATTATTTTACATTTTAATATTTATATTTTTACTCTTTTTTGTTAATCTTTTGGCTGCGTGGATTTAATTATTTGAATTTAAATAAAAGCAGTTTAATAAACAAACTGAAGAGCTCAACATTGTATTATCATATTTTTATTGTTATTTTTATTTTATTTTATTTTTTTCATTTATTCATGTATTTTTCATAATTATATTTTAGTTGTTTTGTAGTTTATTTTTTGCTGGATGTATTTTTTATTATTTTATTTATTTTTTTATTTTACTTTTTTTTATGGATTATTAGCCTCCAGACTCTGAGGTGATCAGGGCAGCAGGTGTTTTGCTGCAGCTGAAACTCATGATGATTGATTACTGATCAGCCAATCAGATGCCTCGAAAACCTATAAAAGTGTTTTGTAAGGACACATTCTGGTTGGACCTCTGAGGAGGAAACACTCCAACATGCTGAGCTCCTGATTCAGATAAAAAAATAAAAAGAAACAAAGGAAGAAATCTGTTTAGTTGCACAACATTAAATTGGAAGATTTCAGTTTCTCAGACAAACGTTAGAAACTTATTTTATGATAAAACATGTTCAGAAACTCAAAGAGCTTCACATGTCAGAGTGACGAGTTAGAGGCTCGTAAACATGATTACAGGAAGAAAGTGGAGCAAAAAAAAGCAAGAAATCATCCTGTAATAAAAACAATTTAGAGAAGACAAAGTACATATCTGATCTTAAGAATTAAATACAGAATAACATAATCCATGCATGTAAACTTAGTTTTGAGGATGCAGAAATAAACTTTGTAATAAATGATGGCAATATTAATTCAATTTGATTCTGTAAAGGCACAAAAATGCAACATTTGCTTACAAATGAGATCTAGTCTGGAGACCACCTCTTCATTTCTCCATAGAGGTTATAATAGTTTTGGATTTTTCATTAGTTTTAGTTTTAATTTCGTTATTTTTTGCTTTCAAATTCAGTTAGTTTTAATTAGTTTTTTGTGTGAAAATGCTCAGTTTTAGTTTAGTTTTAATTAGTTTTAGTTTTTTGTAATGGGGTATTTGTTGGGTCCAGATTCAATAAGGTCACAATAAATGTTTCCTTTATTTCCTTTGTCTGATCCATCTCAGCCCCAATAAGTTTATTAAGTCATAAAACCAGATAGATGAAATAGATTTCATATCAACCAAAAAGGTTTACGGATGAAAAAAGTTGACAAAGACAAAAACAAAGGACATTTTCACTATAATTTTAGTTAGTTTTGTAACCACAAAATACAGTTTCAGTTAATTCGTGTTTTTTTAGGAAAAAAGCGCACTTTTTTATTTTAATTTCAGTTAACGGAAATGTTTTTTCAATTCTAGTTTTCGTTATTAACTATAATAACCTTGGAGGAGGCGTGGTTTACGATCCTCCAGAGCCGTTTATTGGACGCTACGAATGTCTATTATATCAAAAAACAATAGAATTGAATAATACAATTGAAATAATAATTATAATAAAAATATAATAATAATTAAATAATAAAATAATAATTATTATTAATATTAATAATAATAATAATAAAATGATGATAAAACAATAGAATTGAATAATAAAATAAGACAGTTAAAATAAAATAAAAAGATTCTATGATGACTTGTCCATAATTCTACGTGGCCCCTTCGTAAATAAAATCTAAATAATTTAGCTGTGTGGTTAATCTCCTCAGATATCTGCTGCAGTCTGCTGTCCGTCCACTGGGGGGCGCTGCAGCATTTCTGCACATTTCGTCCTGTTGGAGGTTTTTATTAATTATTTTATATTTCAGAAGAGATGCTGCTGTTTGTTTACTTCATGTGTTGTTGTTGTTTCCTCTTTATGATCATTTTGTTTCCGTGAGGGAAACATTTGGACCGGAGCTGTGATGTTTGTTGTTGTTGTTGTTGTTTGTTTCCCTGTTTGACCTCTGCACATGTAATGCTACATTAAAATGAAAACGGTGACATTTGGGCGCTCTCTCTCGCTCCAGCGCTCTGATTCCCCCCCGGACTATTTAAAGCTCGAGTGTGTGTGTGTGTGTGTGTGTGTGTGTGTGTGTGTGTGTGTGTGTGTGTGTGTGTGACGATGCAAAGCAGATTAAATGCACAGATCTCTGCATGTATGTATTTCTTCTTGTTGGTTCAGTGGACAGTCAGAGCTGCATGTCTGACGATCCACAGTGGGAATATATGCACCGAGAACTCACTCAGTGTGTGTGTGTGTGTGTGTGTGTGTGTGTGTGTGTGTGTGTGTGTGCTGATGATTCACTGCTCGGGTTGTGAAACATCACACTAACCTGGAGGGTGTTTGTCTTTTTCTTTTTCTTTTTTTTTTTTTCTGCTGTCAGCTTAGAGAGTAGGAGAGGTTTTATGGTTTTATGGGGCTTTTTTATTTTTTTTATTTTTTTGGTTGCAGCACTAATTTGGATTTATTCGTGGACGCCACAGTAACATTAACATGTTTCAGACAGAAAAAAAGCTGAATTTCTGATAATCTTTTCTGACCTTGAGTCTCTCTTTCAACTATGATAACTATATAAATAATAATGAATTAATAATAAAAATAATTAAATAATATAAGAAATAACAATAATAATGAATTCCATAAAAAATAATACAAAATAACATCAAATAATAATAAAAATTATTATAATGAAATTACAAAATAATACAAAAAGAATAATAATAAATCAGTCATCTTTTAATCCACTCAACTCTTTATTCCTTTTTAATATTTTATTTATATTGCATGCTTGTTTTCCCAGTTTCATTCTATTTCAGCTTATTTTACCTTCAATTCTTTGGAGATAAAAAAAAAATATTTTGTTAAAAGGTGCCTTAAAAAATAATGTAGTTTTGGCAATCAATACTTTTTTAATTGATAAAAAGATTTATATAATATATAATAATAATAATAATAATAATGAATATAATATATTTATTTTATTATGTTTTATTTTTATATTTTTATTAAATTGTTAGAAATATGAAATTGACTATAATATGCAAACACATAGGCTAAAAGTAAATATATATATCATGTTTAATTGAATTAATTAATCAAGAAATTTCTTTTAATTGAAACTAATTCACAATTATTATTTTTATTGAATTAGTGATTATTCATTCCAGACAGATTAAATCAATACTTTTTAAATATTGTATTATTTTGGGCAGTTTTGAAATGCATAATTTAATAGAAATATTAAATTAAAATATTAAAATATGTTTGGGGGATAATTGCTTCATAGTTGATGCTAACAAACCACTGTTCAAGTCTGAATAATTCTGATAGCACACTAATAAAAAACTAATTTATTTGGTTGCATTGGACAATCTAGTAAATAATTATTTGTTATGTGTCCTGCAGGAATGGAAACAACAAAATATATAAAACATTTAATTAGATATTGAATATAATCAACAGAAAAATATCAGCAGCTTTATTCTACTCTGTTTATTCATTTTAGTCTCAACATTCAGTGTTTTTAATGTTCAAACTCTTTTTTGCTTTTGATTTCAGATTTCAAAATTAAAAACTTTTGCTTTTCTGCAGCTGTGGTCAGAAAATAACTGCAGTGATTTTTACTTTAATGTATTCTGCAGAAACGGAAACAACAAAATATATAAAACATTTAAGATATTGAATATAATGAAATGCAAAATATCAGCAGCTTTATTCTACTCTGTGTTCATTTATTTTATTGCTTTTGAGTCTCAACATTCAGTGTTTTTAATGTTCAAACTCTTTGCTTTTGATTTCAGATTCCAGAAAAATTAAAGACGAAAAACTTCTGCCTTTCTGCAGCTTTGGTCAGAAAATAACTCTGCAAACGATTTTTACTTTAATGTATCCTGCGGGAAAATATATGAAACATTTAATTAGATATTTAATATAATCAACAGAAATATATCAGCAGCTTTATTCTACTCTGTTTATTTATTTTAGTCTTAACATTCAGTGTCTTTAATGTTTCAGATTTCATAAAAATTAAAAACTTCTGCTTTTCTGCAGCTTTGGTCAGGAAATAACTCTGCAAATGATTTTTACTTTAATGTATCCGGGGTCAGAAAAACAAATATTTTAAAGATATTGAACATAATCCTTCTCTCTGCAGCTGTAATGCAGAGCTGCCAGTCTTGGCATTAAACCGTGTAGGATGGTGCTGCAGGCTGCGGAGGTGTGCTGCTCCCTGACCTCCGGCTGTGAAGATGGCGGCGGATCACGGAGCGCGCTCGGCATTATGTACTTAATAACAGACACTGCAAATCCCGGCAGGACGGGTCCACGGCGCCGCCGCAGCCTGCAGGACTTAACTTGAGCCAAAGTGTTTTTGCAACCATTACACAAATACGAGTGCAGTTTTAAAAGGATCTGCACACATTTCAGACCTCAGCAGGGACGAGGAGCACACACACACACACACACACACACAGAAGTCTAAAATCTGGATGCATAAATTGACCGTATCCAAATCTGTTTTCACACCCAACCTACATAATCTGTGCACGGCCTGGCGCTGTTTTTGCATGGACGGGAATTATTGGAAATGTGACAGTGACAGGCCTGCAGCTCCCACTGTAAACTCCACTCACATGCAGAAAGAAACAGATAAAGATGCATGTTGGAGGAGGCAAAACAACTATTTTCTGCAGATAAAACGGCAATAAAAGAGCAGAATTATTCCCAAAAAATGATCAATTTAGTGTATCCTACAAAATAAGCTCAAAAACAAGGAATTCACTCTATATGTGAGTGTACAAACTCTATCTGAATTCACAAAACTGCAGGAACTGAAGGATAGTGTTGATATGAAATATGTTAAGTTACTGCACTGTAATCATATTTAAAATGTCACTTTCATCATATCTGGTGAAGTGCACTCTCCTATATGTGGCCCTGTGGTAGTGTTGATGGAAAACTGTGGCCCCCTGCAGCATTTAGGTTGCCCATCCCTGTTATAAACAATCTACTTTGTTTATTTGTGTCTGGTCTCACTCGTTATGAGGTAACACAATAAAATCATGGTATCCAAAGCAAACAAAAAGAGGTATGTCCTGCAAAATAAGCTCCAAAACAAAGAATTCACTCTTTATGTGAGAGTACAAATTCTAACTGAATTCACAAAACTGCAGGAACCAAAGCATGCATGAATAGAGAAGCCTTCATAATGTTAATATTTCTACCTAAACTTGTATAAAAGCAGCAATAAAAGAGCAGAATTATTCCTAAAATGATCAACTTTAGTGGGTCAAACTGGCAGCGTCTCTTCCTGGAAAATGACAGAGAAACAAAACATCGACTGAGTGTCACTGTTGCATAAATGCTCCATTAGCAGAGTTATGAAACGTTAAGCCCTCCACACACATGACAAACTTCTCATCTAATTAGCAGATTTATGCATTAAAATTATTAATAAAACCTGCAGCCACAAAGCAAAAAACGGGCAAAATGGTTGTACATGTTGAAGGTAAAAACGACCTCACGTCTTCTTATTGACTGAGGAACTTTGGTTTGCAGAACAGGTTTGATTTCTCCCAGCTGTGATCTCATTTTTTGGCCGCTCTGAGCCTCCGTACATGCAAACGTCATCATCTGAAGCCACAGTGACACATCCATGAATGTTTCATTGGTGATCAGATGGAAGGTGTGAAGGAAATATTCACTCCAGGTGGCAAAGCAAATTAACATTCTGCATACAGATCTTTATTAGTGTTGCACATCTCTGTGATTAATGATTCGATTCACATCTGGATACACAGGTTACGATTAAAAAACTATATACTTTCATCACGGACAGTGTAAGAATGATAAGATTTGATTTGATTATTATTATTGATCAATATTTGTTGTAGATATTTTATAGTGTCACTCACAAGTTTTAGATTTTATTTATCTTCTGATTCACCATGGAGCTAAAATTCTGCTTTATTTTGGGTCGGAACAACAAAAAGACCACAAACATCTTTCTACATTTATAATAATGTAAAGAAAAATCGTTCTAGTAGCTTTTTCCCTTTTCATGATCAGACGCATATAACAATAAAAAGAATAATATAAAGGCATCACCGTGCCCCGAACAGGACACAGTTTACGGCATTATTACAGAATGCAGCTTGTTATTCATGTGCAGCTGTTTGTTAAACAGATAAAACACTGATTATTATTATGTTATTATTATTATTAGTGCATGTCTACAGCTGTTAAAGTGACTGACAGCTGATCCACTGTCGCCAACCGATTCCAAGTGTGGCGATACCCAATCCATGACTCTAGAACCGATCCATGACTCTAGAACCAATCAATGACTCTAGAACCGATCCATGACTCTAGAACCGATCCATGATTCTAGAACCGATCAATGACTCTAGAACCGATCCATGATTCTAGAACCGATCAATGACTCTAGAACCAATCAATGACTCTAGAACCGATCCATGATTCTAGAACCGATCCATGATTCTAGAACCGATTAATGACTCTAGAACCAATCAATGACTCTAGAACAAATCCATGACTCTAGAACTGATCCATGACTCTAGAACCGATCAATGACTCTACAACCGATCAATGACTCTACAACCGATCCATGACTCTAGAACCGATCAATGACTCTAGAACCGATCAATGACTCTAGAACCGATCCATGACTCTTGAACCGATCCATGACTCTAGAACCGATCAATGACTCTAGAACCGATCCATGACTCTAGAACCGATCAATGACTCTACAACCGATCAATGACTCTACAACCGATCCATGACTCTAGAACCGATCAATGACTCTAGAACCGATCCATGATTCTAGAACCGATTAATGACTCTAGAACCAATCAATGACTCTACAACCGATCAATGACTATAGAACTGATCCATGACTCTAGAACCGATCAATGACTCTACAACCGATCAATGACTCTACAACCGATCCATGACTCTAGAACCGATCAATGACTCTAGAACCGATCAATGACTCTAGAACCGATCCATGACTCTTGAACCGATCCATGACTCTAGAACCGATCAATGACTCTAGAACCGATCCATGACTCTAGAACCGATCAATGACTCTACAACCGATCAATGACTCTACAACCGATCCATGACTCTAGAACCGATCAATGACTCTAGAACCGATCCATGACTCTAGAACTGATCCATGACTCTAGAACCGATCCATGACTCTAGAACCGATTAATCCAGGAGTTCATGGCTGATTTGTATCGATGGAGGAGCTGCTACCTCAGAGCCGTTTCTCTCACTTGTTAACCGAACATCCGGTCGCATCAGTTTATCGTTGACAACCCGAGTATTTATATACATTAATAAGTGAATTGCGATCTTCAGAGATTGGAGAAGGAAGCGAGCAAAGCAACATACAGGGGAGAAAAGATGGCGCCAGTGTGTGTGGCTGCCCGTCTGCTGCTCCTGCAATGTTTGGTGTTTCTGTTGTTTTTAACCATCGGCACTAAACAGATTGAGTCTCTGCTGGTGTATGATCGTTATGCCATTTTGTCTCTCCGGCAAAATGTCAAAGATCTTGTTGTGTTTGTTCGCGATGGAC
Source organism: Centropristis striata (assembly GCF_030273125.1). Lineage (NCBI taxonomy): Eukaryota > Metazoa > Chordata > Actinopteri > Perciformes > Serranidae > Centropristis > Centropristis striata. The sequence continues at coordinate 29,782,289 of NC_081538.1, read as the reverse complement.
AAAATACTTTGCCCCCGCTCCTGGCGGGGATTCCGCCTCACCTGTTCCGGGTTTCGGCCTTACCTATACGGCGTAAGCGTCGCCGTCGCCGCGGCAGACGCGGAGGTCGGCTGGTGAAGCTGAGGCTCCAGCTGACGCACTCTTCGTCCATTTCCCGGACAGGACTTGGATTATTCTCTCCTTTTGCTGTGCCCCGGCGCTTCTTGGATCCCGTTGACGCCTGCCTGGTACCTGTCATCGGCTCATCTGAGGGGCCCTGGCCCCACCGCCTCTGCCCCCTCCGGCTCTCTCAGCGCGGGATAAACCACCGGCTCCTGAGGACGCTGCCTCGGGCTCCCCGATCCACCGGGCCACAAGCCCCGCCGGCTCCCACCAGGATCGGCTTGGTGAACGCCAGATCTCTGGCGAACAAAACTTTCATCCTGAGGGATTTCTTTAGCTCCCGTGGCCTAGATTTCCTCTGTGTAACGGAGACCTGGATCGGTACCGGTGAGTGCAGCGCTCTTGTTGAACTTTTACCTGCTGGCTGTTCATTCTTTAACTCCCCGCGGACATCAGGTCGTGGAGGAGGAACGGCGACTGTTTACAAAAATACCTTTAAATGTAAACAGCGCACCATCTCAACCTCATATTCCAGCTTTGAGGTGTCTTTATTTGAGGTGGGTCGTTCCGATCCGGTGCTGTGCGCCGTCATCTACCGGCCCCCCAAATACAACAAGGACTTTGTGAATGACTTTTCTGGTTTCCTGGCTGAGATTATGCCGAAATATGACTGTGCCCTTTTCCTTGGGGATTTTAATATTCACGTGTGCTGTCCTGAAAAGCCGCTGGTGAAGGACTTCCTGAGCCTTATTGACTCTTTTAATTTGGTGCAGTGTGTGTCTGGTCCCACACATGAGCATGGACACACTTTAGACCTCGTCCTTTCTCATGGTTTATCTGTGTCTAACCTGGAGATCTGTGACGATGTGTTTTCTGACCATTTGCCTGTACTGTTTGAAGTCGCTTTTTGCTGTGCTGAATTTAAATCCGGCGCTCTTGTTCAGAAACGTCGGATTTTTAACTCTTGCACTGCCGGTCATTTCTCTGTGGCTTTTGACCAGCTCTGTGTGCCTCCTGTCTCTGCTGACACTGAGGAGCTCAGCTCCTGGTTTCACTCCTCCTGCAGGACCATACTGGACTCTGTGGCTCCATTAAAAACTGTGCAGCCTAAAGCTAAACCTGAGCCCTGGTTTAACGACAGAACCCGTGAAGCTAGGCGGGAGTGCCGCAGAGCTGAACGGAAGTGGAAGAAGGACAAGCTGCAGGTTTCCTTCCATATCCTTAAAGACTGTTGGCGCCGCTACCAGACAACCGTTAAAAAGACTAAAAGAGAATACCTGGCAAACATCATTGAGACCAACCACCACAACCCACGTGTCTTATTCAAAACCATTGACTCTGTTCTAAATGCTCCACAGCCTGTCAGCTTGGAGACATCTCCTGAAATGTGTAATAACTTCCTGCACTTTTTTATTGACAAGGTTGCTACTGCTAGGGCCCTCATCTCTGCTCCTGCATCTGACCCCTCAGTCACTGCTCCTTGTTCTGCAGCTTTTGATGGTTTTGAGCCAGTGTCTCTGTCTTTTCTAGAGGACCTGGTTGGCCATATTAAGCCATCAGGTTCTCCCTGTGATGCTGTCTCCCCACGTTTCTTCAAAGAGGTTTTCCCCAGTATAGGGCAGTCTGTATTAAATGTAATCAACAGTAGTCTGTCTACTGGTCGTGTTCCTCGAGGTTTTAAACATGCAGTGGTGCAGCCCCTACTTAAGAAACCTGGCCTAGATCGCAGCGTGCTGGCCAATTTTAGGCCTATCTCCAAGCTGCCCTTTATCTCTAAGGTCTTGGAGAAGGTTGTATACGGTCAGTTACAGTCTTTTCTTGATGTACATGGTGTCCTGGAGGTGTTTCAATCTGGTTTTAAAACTATGCATAGCACAGAGTCAGCTCTACTCAGAGTTTTTAACGACATCCTCCTGGCTAATGACTCCGGTGACCATGTAATTCTTGTTCTGTTGGACCTGACTGCAGCGTTTGACACCGTGGACCACAGCATCCTAGTGGCTCGGTTACGCCACCTAGTGGGCATCTCTGGTACTGCGCTAGAGTGGTTCAAGTCATATCTGACCGACAGAAGTTTAACTGTAAGCCTTGGTACCTCGGAGTCCAGCCCCCCTCCACTGCTGTATGGGGTTCCACAGGGGTCGATTTTAGGCCCCCTGCTTTTTTCTTTGTATTTACTGCCTTTGGGCTCCATCTTGAGAAAGCACGGCATCCCTTTCCATTGCTACGCTGATGACAGTCAGATCTATGTGCCACTGAAGAAAAAAGATGCTTTCTCCCTCACACCGCTCCTGTCATGTCTCAAAGACATCAAGGCCTGGATGGCCTTGAACTTTTTAAATTTTAATGAGAAGAAAACAGAAGTGATAGTGTTTGGCCCTAGTGGCTCTTGTGTGACCCCTCCTTTTGACTTGGGCCCTCTGGCAGATTTTATAAGACCAACTGTGTCAAATTTAGGTTTTAAGATGGACAGTGATTTTAAATTAGATCGTCAGATTAGCGCTGCTGTGAGGTCAAGCTTTTTTCATATCAGGCAGCTGGCTAAGGTGAAGCCTTTCCTTAAGCACAAGCACTTTGAAACGGTAATCCACGCCTTCGTTACATCTCGGCTGGATTACTGCAACTCACTTTACCTTGGAGTCAGCCAGTCCTCCCTCGCACGGCTCCAGTTAGTGCAAAACGCGGCTGCTCGCCTCCTAACTGGAGTTCGTAAGAGGGAGCACATAACTCCCATCCTGGCCTCCCTCCACTGGCTGCCTGTGCATTTTAGAGTCCATTTTAAGATTCTTTTATTTGTTTTTAAATCTTTAAATGGTCTCGCCCCACTGTACCTCTCTGAGCTCCTCCACCCCTACTCTCCTGCTCGGTGCCTCAGGTCAGCTGATCTGCTGCTCCTGGAGGTACCGAGGTCTAAACGGAAGCTCAGAGGGGACAGAGCTTTTTCTGTTGCAGCCCCCAGACTTTGGAATGAGCTACCTTTACACATCAGACAAGCCTCCTCACTGTCCATTTTTAAAAGTCATCTTAAAACCTATTTTTATTCCTTGGCTTTTAACCACGCATGAGACTCTGCTCTTGTTTTAGTGTTTTATGGTTTGCTTTTATTTATTGTTTTTTAAATTGTCTTTTAAAAAGCAATAAATCTATTTATTTTAGTGTTTATTTCCTGTTTTATTTATTTTATTGTCTCTTGTTCTGTTTGTTTATGTACAGCACTTTGTTGCGGCTGTTGTTGTTTTAAAGTGCTTTACAAATAAAGTTGAGTTGAGTTGAGTGTTTCTTGAAGCTACAGTCACACATCCATGAATCTAACATTGACCTCCCGTTTACTTCCATTCTATGAGAGCGAAGGTGTAAATAAAGGTGGAGTTCCACCAAGTCTGTTGAGGTTTGCAGAGTAAAAGGATCCTATATGTGAAAGACTAACATCTGGTGTCCCATTGCATGATGGGTATGACACGGCAAGGTAACTGACCGCTCGCTGTATCTGAAACTGCATGAAGACGCTCTGATTCAACTTCATGTTGATGTGTTCGCCCCGGTGCACCTGGCTCGCCAAAATGGGATCAAACTGACAAACTGAGCAGTCTGTTACTGTGTTGCAAAGTTCTCCCCTCAAATGTTTTCAGAAGCCTCATTTAGTAACTGTTGGAGACCGTTAACCAACATGTTGGTTAATTGGCATTTCAAATCACAACTAAAACACATCTGTTTAAAGCTGCCTATTCCCTCTGATGACTGATTACTCTGTCCAATCTATTGTATTGTATTGTTATTAATTCTGTGTATTTTGTGTATTTTATTGCTGTTTCTTTTCTATCTTTTTTGTACGGTGTCCTTGAGTGCCAAGAAAGGCGCCTCCAAATAAAATGTATTATTTTTATTATTATGTTGATGACAGTCAGAAAACCCACAACCTCACTCAGCAAAGTGCAAAAAAAAACAGCAGCGAGCAACAAGGCAGTAATCTAGGCGAGCCAGGCTCATAACCTGCTGACTGGCTCGCCAAGCTGGACAACCTGAGACCTCAGATTACAAACCACTGCAGGGACGCTTTAAGGTGTATAAGACAGGGATGGGCAACTGGAGGCCCGGGGGCCGCATACGGCCCGCACCCTCACTTGAAGTGGCCCTCATACAACTACATGCATTTGAGCATGAAATCTTAAAAGTGCAGTGTAAAAATGCACAAAATTACTTCTTGCAATTAATGTTGGTCTGCTGTTCTTACACTGAAAACAAAATAAATCACAGTAAGTGGTTATTTTTTATTTACTTCAAACCTTTTGTATTCCTATTTATACTGTTAAACATGCATTTGAGCATGAAATATGTTAAGTTACTGCACTGTGAACACAATAAACAAATAGACACAAAATGACCAAAAACGACACAAAATGACAAAAACACACAAAATGAACAAAAAAAACCCGAAATGAACAAAAAAGGCACAAAAAGACACAAAATGAACATAAAAAGACACAAAATGACCAAAAACATGAAACCTTGAAAGTGCTGTATAAAAATGCATTTTTGTATTCCTATTTATACTGTTAAACATGCATTTGAGCATGAAATATGTTAAGTTACTGCACTGTAAACATATTTAAAATTGCAGTTTCATCATATCTGGTTAAGTGCACGCTCCTATATGTGGCCCTGTGGTGGTGAAAATGGAAAATTGTGAAACAATCTACTTTGTATATTTGTGTCTGGTCTCACTTGTTATGAGGTAACACAATAAAATCATGGTATCCAAAGCAAACAATCAAACAAAAAGAAGTAAAATAAGCTCCAAAACAAATAATTCACTCTATATGTGACTGCAGGAACCAAAGCAAAGTGTTGAATAAAGAATCCTTCATAATATTAATATTTCTCCCTAAACTTATAAAAACAAACATTCCCCTGTCTGCTTCTCTGGCTGGTTAAAAGCCTCTGAGATGAATGGAGGAACGTTGGGCGCCGCTCGCCGCCGACAGCAGCCCACGACTTCACACCTCCTCCTCCCAGTCCTCAGAGGAGGAGGAGGAGGAGGAGGAGGAGGAGGAGGAGGAGGAGGAGGAGGTGTGATGGAGAGACTGTCGGCTCCTCAGACCTTCAGAGTCACAGAGACGAGAAACAGGGTTTTATCCTCCAACAACGACGACACACGATGATGATGACGATGATGATGATGATGATGATGATGATGATGATGATGATGATGATGGAGAGTTTGTGCAGCAGTTACGTCACACAAACGACCAAACCAGAGTCCTGCCTCCAGTTACTGTATCTGAGTTAGGTAACAGAGCATGCAGCATGAGACGAGACGGTTTGATGAGTGGCTTCAATACATAAACACAGTGTTTTAATACACAAACACAGTGTTTTAATACACAAACACAGTGTTTTAATACATAAACACAATGTTTTAATACACAAACACAGTGTTTTAATACACAAACACAGTGTTTTAATACATAAACACAATGTTTTAATACACAAACACAGTGTTTTAATACATAAACACAATGTTTTAATACATAAACACAGTGTTTTAATTCATAAACACAGTGTTTTAATTCATAAACACTGTGTTTTAATACACAAACACTGGACTGTTTGGAGTTATTAGATCCACAAAGAAGTGTTTCTGTCTCTACTGAACTCTTTCAGCTCATTTTGGTTTTGTGGCCTGTTTCGTATGTGGTTTTAGTCTCAACCTCCAGGTCTGAAAAAAGATTCTTGTTGCTCAAGAATTGATTAACCCTTTTGATGTATAACATATGACCTGCATTCATTTCCTTCATGTTATTTAATGCTGCTGTGTGTTTCTGTGCTCTATCTTTTGATATCAACTTATTTTATGATTGAATATTTCAAGTATTCTTTAAATATCTTGTTTTTGATAACAACAGATCATTATTTACATTTTGCCTCTCATACTTTATGAAGAAAAAAAGTTTTTGTATTTTTACATAGCTAACTACTTGGCTAAGTAGTTAGCTAAGAAGTTAGCTTAGCAAGCTACTTAGCCATGTAGTTAGCTAAGAAGTTAGCTAAGTAGTTAGGTTAGCAAGCTACTTAGCCAAGAAGTAAGCTAAGTAGTTAGCTTAGCACGCTACTTAGCTAAATACTTAGCCAAGAAGTTAGCTAAGTAGTTAGCTTAGCACGCTACTTAGCTAAATACTTAGCCAAGAAGTTAGCTAAGTAGTTAGTTAATGGATATGGGTCATTTTTGACCCATGTTGTGCATTAGAAGTAGTGACAAAAAAAGGGATTTTATCAAAAATTAATAAAGGAAAAAATAAAATTAGGATGTATGATGATCAAAAACAAACTAATTGAGGAAAACCTGGAATACTGAATGATAAAAAATAATTTATTGCAAAGATATAGAACATAAAAACTCTGTTGGGTCACTTTAGACCATGTTGTGCATCAAAGGGTTAAAGATTTGTATAAAAATCCCTCAAGGATCCCAACAGATAAACTTTTGAAATTTTGGCTGATACCATTTGTTCGACACATTTGGAGCTAAATTTTGCTATTTTTTTGGTCAAAAATGGTTAAAAATGGTCAAAAATCCCTCCAAATACATCGTAAAGACAGATCACAGCTCTCCTGACGATATTTTGTGGCCCCCACCTTGATATGAAAGTTTAATGTGAGTTTTATATGAATGGCACTTTACCGTGTTGTGTGTGGAAGGTCCCTTTAATTACTGCTTTGGTAATTTTGTGACTTTTTAAAATAATTTTGTCTTTTTCAATAATTTTGTGTCTTTTTTTGGTAATTCTGTGTATTTTTTTGTCATTTTGTCTTTTTTTGTCATTTTGGGTTCTTTTTTTTAAGTAATTTTTTTTTTCTGTCATTTTGTCTTTTTTCAATAATTTGTGTCTTTGTCATTTTGTGTCTTTTTTTAGTCATTTTGTGTCTTTTTTTAGTAATTTTGTCTTTTTTTTAAAGTAATTTACTTTTTTTCTGTCATTTTGTCTTTTTTTATCATTTTGTGTCTTTTTTGGTCATTTGTCTTTTTTTAATAATGTGTCTTTTTTTTGATAATTTTGCCTTTTTTTGTAATCTTGTGTCTTTTTAAAGTATTTTTGTGCCTTTTTTCAATACTTTTGTGGGGGGGGGGGGGTTTGGTCATTTTGTGTCTTTTTTCAATAATTTTGTGTCCTTTTTTGGTCATTTTGTGTCTTTTAAAAAGTAAGTTAGTTTTTTTCTGTCATTTTGTTTCTCTTTTTAGTAATTTTGTGTCTTTTTTTGGTCATTGTGACTCTGCCTCCAGCGGCCCCCAGGTAATTACAGTTTGTTACCCCTGGTATAAAGGGTTAAAATCCCATAGTTTCCCTCTGAGTCGTACTATATCTCAGTACTTGAGTGAACGTACTCTGTTCCATTGAGCAGCACGCAGCGACCCACACGGCGTCAGAGCTGACACACATCTGAGACCAGCAGCAGATCGCCCCGAGGCCTTATTGGGAGTCGTGTCGTTAACGGGCCGACTGATGAAACTCAATCAGGCGAGCAGCGCTGTGATTGGCCCGCTGGAGCCACGTGACCCGCCTCTCTGTGTGTGTGTGTGTGTGTGTGTGTGTGACACCAACAGCAGCTCCGCTCTGATTACTACAAACACACACACACACTCTGGTTATATTCTGTCTATTTATATCTGTGTGTGTTGGTGAATATTACCACTGAGCAATCAGATCTGTGTGTTCATGCGTCTCTGATGAGGCACATGGAGCCGAACGTGCCGCTGGAGCCCGTCACCCGAAAAAACAACAACAAATAAATAAATAAATAAAACCAGAGTTACATGACGCACTTGTGCCACCTCGTCTGTGGATAATGAAACAGGATTTTCCCTCTTTAAGCCCCTAAAAATAGCTCCTAAATTCAGAGAGAGAGAGACAGGAGGAGGAGGAGGAGGAGGACCTTTAATTACTCTTTTTGGTAATTTTGAGTCTTTTTTAATAATTTTGTGTCTTTATTTTTATAATTTTGTGTCTTTTTTAAGTAATTTTGTGTCTTTTTTTAATAATTTTGTGTCTTTTTTAGTAATTTTGTGTGTGGAGGAGGAGGAGGAGGAGGAGGAGGAGGAGGTCCACTACTTTCCATCCTGTCTGCCATCGAACCGTCACATTATATCACGTCATATCTGTCATTACGCAGGAAATATGGTGCAGGAGGAGCCTCTGAGAGCTCAACATGCTGCTAATTTACTAAAACAAACATGCAAATAATGAAAAATCTTTTTTTTTTCATCCTTATTTTCTCTTCAGCTCCTTGAGGATGGCATGCAACACCGACTTTCTGTCTTTCAGAGGTGCAGAAGGCTCAGTCATGATGCCACACGCTGTATTTCAATCACATTTGAAGCAAATTTTAAGCAACATTTTAAAACTTTGCATTGGTTGTTTTGTGTCCGATACACAGAGCTGCTGACCAGAAACACAAGACTATTAAATTAAGCTCTGAATGTGCAAACAAAGCGCCTAAATCCTGTAAAATATGTAAATAAATGTATATTTGATATATCTAATAGTGTATAAATGTGACTCCATCACACTGATTCAATTATTTTATTCACCCCTTTTTTTTAACAACCTTCTTATTTTACCTTATTGTTATTCTGACTTTATTCTAACTTCATATACATTTGCAGGAATGTTAAAAGTATGAAGAACAAATGTAAACATATTATCCACATATTCCACATCTTATAGTCATCTATCTATCTCATAATGATATGTTGTTTATGTGACTGATATTATTCAGATTATTGTCACATTCTGGGATTATTACCGTGCATATAAATGCCACAAAATGACAGAAAAAGACACAAAATTATCAAAAAAGACACAAAATTATATATAAAAAAAGCCCACTAAATTACTTGAAGAAACAAAATTACCAAAAAATACGAAATTATTTAAAAAAGACACAAAATATCGTCACGAGGGCCACAATTGGCCCGCGGGCCGCCAGTTTGAGACCCATGGTTTAAAGGTTGAATGTTTATTAGAACCAGATTTGAGATGAGAGCGTCAGACAGAACGAGGCGTCCCGACGTTCTAAATAAAGAGACAAACGTCACGTCTCCATGAGAACTTTGTCCCCTTCAGCCGTGAAGACGCTGCAGAGATGACGGACACATGACGAGGCGCCCCGGGGCCCGCAGAGCGCCGCCCGCCGCCACCGCCACCGGGCCTCGCCGTCCGCCCTCATAGAGAGAGAGAGATAGAGAGAGTGATAGAGAGAGAGTGATAGAGAGAGTGATAGAGAGTGATAGAGAGAGAGAGAGAGAGAGAGAGAGAGAGAGAGTGATAGAGAGTGATAGATAGGGCCGGCTGGACGGACGGCAGCAGTGAATCGTCTCTGTCCAAAGGTCAAACTGAGGCGGATCTTTTCCAGCTCGCCGTCCGTCCTCATGAGCCTCAAACGTCTCCGATCGGACGTGAAGCGCCTCGTCTTCCTGTGTCTCGTGTCACATCGCGGCGTCCAATCAGCTGGTAGCGACGAGCTGCTGCTGTTTAATCTGCTGCAGACACATTATTACATACATGTTCTGTCTCTGGAGGGAGAAATTTAGATTTTATAGTTTTAGTTTAACCCTCTTGAGTCCATCTATTTATTGAGAATACACACGTTTTATTTACAGTAATAACTTTATTTATATCTGATATGTAGACAAGATGAGAAAGCCAGTTAAAGTTCAATCATAGGAGCTTTCACAGTGTCACATTTATGTTTCTAGAACATTTTTAAAATGTGAATTTTCTTTCTACAATGACAACTATTACTGTTTTTAATTTAAATGCAATAGACTGTTTTGTAGTTTTAATATTTATTATTTTTTACTGCTGTTTTTGTGTGTATAAATAATTTTAAAAATGGTACATTTCCATAAAAACCTGTGTCTTTTGTTTGTATTTTGGGTTCCTGGCAGCTTTATACTAATGTAATACTTAATAAAGAAAAATCTGACTGATAGCCAAGTGTTTGTGGAGAAAAAGGAGCCATGCATGTGATGTAAGGACAGACTGAAAGATGCTGGACAGAGACAGAAATTAATGCAGAGGAAGTTGACAAATTTGAACCAAAATCTCCTGGACTTCAGAGGGTTAAACCAACTCGACCTCTGAGCGCAAGATATCTGAATGAAAATGAGTTCTGTGTGTCCCCACAAATCAGAGCCAAAGGGACCACCTTGAAAATGGCTCGCCAAAATTTAAATTTGGAGCGATATTTCACCCAGTTCCAGACAAGATATCAAACATTCTCACTTGAAAATCAGAATTCAATAAATTCTCTCTGTCAACAGAAAAGCAGAAGGTGTTGACAGACTAATACATTGCTGCATGGGTTTCTACAGATTAATTCAGAATAATGACAGCTTTAACTTTTAAACTCACATTTTAGTGCTTTTAATGACGGCTTTATATTTTCTATTAATAATCTGAAAGGTCAATTTATATTATGATTATAAAAATCCTGTTTTACTACAGATTAACTCCTTAGTATTGCAGTATTCTGTCAGTGTACACTTTATAATAGAGAGCTTAAAGAAAAGTCAGAAAAAAAGAGCATTTGTTTAGGACTATCTTGTCTAGCAGGACTGAACATGTAGGATTCACTAAAAATACTGAAATTTCACTGTTGATTTGAGTCTTTCTCAAAGGATTTTGTGAATATATGAAACACAGAACATTATTAAAGTTATCCTTTAAAGCTGTGAGTTCCTCACAACAAACGAAACGTCTTTCATTAGTTTCTACAAAACATATTTTCTGATGAAGGCGAGCCTCGTATGAACATATTCTGTAGGTGTTCAGGTTGTTTGGGGTGTTAAAGTGTAATTTACTTCATGTTGAACAGCCCACAGAGGAAAGTTGTTACAGGACTAACAGATCATCACTGAGAAACGCTGCCAGAAAAATAATTCTCACTTTAAAAAACCTGCAGGAAAATGATTCATTTAGCAAAAATATTTAGTTTGTTGCAGCTCTTGCATCAAAAATGCCCCTTTTTCATATAATTAATCAGCTTTCAGTGTGCGTTTTTCCACAGATTTTGGTCATTTTTAACGACCCAAATGAAAAAGACCCCAAAATAGAGACAAAAACAAATCAAAAAAGCGACAAAACGACCCACAAAAGAGACAAAAATGTAACAGAAAAGAGACAAAAACGACTCAAAATAGAGACAAAAAAGACCCAAAATAGAGACAAAAAACGACCAAAAAAAGCAACAAAAACGACCCAAAAAAAGAGACAAAAAAACAACCCAAAAAAGCAACAAAAACGACCCAAAAAAGAGACAAAAACAACCCAAAAAAGAGACCAAAATGACCCAAAAAAGATACAAAAAACGACCCAAAAAAGAGAAAAAAACGACAAAAAAGAGAGAAAAACAACCCAAAAAAGAGACCAAAACGACCCAAAAAAGAGACAAAACGACTCAAAAAAGCGACAAAAACGACCCAGAAAAGAGACGAAAATTACCCAAAAAGCCCAGCAATGGCATAAAATAACATCAAAGAGATTAAGTTGACCAAAAAGACACAAAACAACCACAGAAAGATGCAAAAAGACAACAAAAAATGTGAAATTACAACAAAAAGGTGTCTGCCATTTCTGTTTCCGCTTTTCAAAATCTTCCAAAGGCCAAAATTTTAAATGACTCTTTTTTTATATATAATTAATTAGCTTTAAGTGTGTTTTTCACACAGTTTTTGGTCATTTTCATGAAAGGAAGTTGCATGTTTAGGGTGAATGTGCTTGTTCAGCCTGTCAGCCCACCGCTCTCTCTCTTTATTTCCTCTGTCTGTCTCTCTGTATTTCCTCTGCGTGGCCTGGTATTATAGCAGCGTCCAGGCTGACCTCTGCTCCGTCAGACGGAGCGTCTGCAGCGATGCTCGGCCTCGCCGCCTCCGTCGTTGCTGCCCAGTCAGTCCTGCTGCTGCTGCTGCTGCTGCTGCATTATGTAAACACGACATGTTTACGTGTCGCTTTCAGCACTGAGACAGTTTGTCCGTGTGAGCGGCGCTGAGAGGAGGAGGAGCAGCGTTTCCATCATGGAGGATCTGATCTGATCTTTATTTATGATGTGACAGTTTTCAGCTGAGATTTGTCATTTTTAGACGCCTCACATGTTTCTGTGTCTCTTTAAAGGACAAATAATATATTTAGTTGTTTTATAATGAAGGACTAGTCGCATGAATCTTTTCAGAGATATAAATGATTCCAGATTCTACATTAAAAGATAAAAGATTAATTAAATGGCATCAAAATCATGTTTAGATAACATGTGATGCTAAAAGTCAACAACCAGGCTAAATAATTATCTATCTATGTGTTACAAGTAAATATTTGACATAAATAAATGGATTACTGAATAAAATGTTTATCTGCAAATTGTCACTGGAGGAGACACGAACCATCCAGGAGATGCAGAACAGCCAGAGAGAGACAAAAATGATGACAAAGAGACAAAAACGACCCAAAAAATGACACAAAATGACCTCAAAGAGATTTAAACTGACTGTCAGGGAGACTTAAAACAACAGAGAGGCACAAAACGACCCAAAAAAGAGACAAAACGGCCCAAAAAAGAGACAAAACGGCCCAAAAAAGAGACAAAAACGACCCAAAAAAGAGACAAAAACGACCCAAAAAAGAGACAAAACGATCCAAAAAACAGACAAAAATGACCCAAAAAACAGACAAAAACGACCCCAAAAAGAGAAAAAAAAAAGTCTCAAAAAAGAGACAAAAAACAAGCAAAAAAAGGCGAAAAATAATGGCAAAAAAAAGAGGCCAGAAATGACATAAAATGACGTCAAAGAGATTAAGTTGACCAAAAAGAGACACCAAAACCACAGAAAGATGCATAAAGGCAACAAAAAATGTGAAATTAAAACAAAACGGTGTCTGTTGGTCCTGTATGAAAGGAACTGAGGCCTTGATACTTTTACTTTGGAAGATTTTGAAAAGCGAACACAGAAATGGCAAAGATTTTGGTATCAAATTATACTTAAACTACCAAGTTAAAGGTTTTCTTTTTGCAGAATAATATATGTACAGTATGTGGAAATATGAGCTGATGCTGCCAGCTGAACTAACGCCTGTCAGAACCTCCAGCAGGTCTGAGGGTTCAATCATTTATCCTCCAATATCCTCAGATACATTTAGAGCAGTGTAACATATAATATTTCCCTCTGAGATGAGGCAGAGTACAAGTGTAAAGTAGGAGAATCTCAACTACACACTGTAAAAAATGTTTGCAGAAATAACAGTAAAACTGTCAAATTACATAAAATAGGGCGTAACATTTTTGTAGATACTTTTAATTACCGAAAATCAAGAAATAGCACAAAACTTTTACTTTTTTCTGTCATGAGCTGGAAGAAACGCACAGTTTTGCTGTAAAAATATAACATTTTCATGCAAAATGAATGGAGAAATACCATGATGTGTGAATGAATGACACAATTATCCTAAAAATAACAGGAATGTTCAGTCTAAATTACAGGTTTTTGCAGATATTTCCAGTAGAAACCCCACTCACTGTATTTTTTAAGGTGAAGTTCTGGCAACCACAGCTGCCGGCATTTTACCGTAAATGAAACAGATTATTTTTTACAGTGTATAAATAGTCAACAAATACCTACAGCGGGACATAACACCACCCAGAAAAGACCAAAAATGATGTGGGAGAAATTCGAAAAGACCAAAAAAGGACACAGAAACACACAAATCCGAGAAAAAAATGCAAAATGAAAAAGAGATTAAAAATAATTGTACCAAAATTAAAGGTTTGAGCTAAAGTGCGAGCTAATGCTACAAGCTAAAGCTAATGTGATGCTCGTCAAAATCAGCTCCAATACAGCTGCAACATTAAGACACAAAACCATTAAAAGGTGCAACACAACCAGGTGTATTTTTGCAGAATAATGCGTGTTCCCATTTATCCTCAGAGATAAATATCCTGCAGTGCATAAAGTAGAATACTTCACAGGGATTGGACCAAAAACCTTCAACAATAATCTGAACAACCATCACCTCTGACATCAGAATAAATCTCTGATAAATATGTAATCTGATATCAGCACAACAAAAAAAGATAACAAAACAACTACGAGGATCGTCTAAATGATTCTACAGGTCTCTCCCTTCCTCCTCTCCTCCTCCTCCTCCTCCTCCTCTTCCTCCCTCTCCTCCTCCTCCTCCAGCTCCTCCTCCTCCTGAGGAGGTGCTGCCTGCAGCAGACAGCTCCTGCTCTGATCAGCTGAAGCAGAAGTGATGTTCTTGTCGTCGTTCATGTGGAAACTTTCATTCAGTCGTCTGGTTAGATAACCCTCCCTCTCTCTCTCTCTCTCTCTCTGTCTCTCTCTCTTTTTACTCTCTCTCTCTCTCTCTCTCTCTCTCTTTCTCTTTTTACTCTCTCTCTCTCACTCTCTCTTTTTACTCTCTCTCTCTCTCTCTCTTTTTTTACTCTCTCTCTCTCTCTCTCTCTCTGTCTCTCTCTCTTTTTACTCTCTCTCTCTCTCTCTCTCTCACTCTCTCTTTTTACTCTCTCTCTCTCTCTCTCTCTCTCTTTTTTTACTCTCTCTCTCTCTCTCTCTCTCTCTCTTTTTTTTACTCTCTCTCTTTCTCTTTTTACTCTCTCTCTCTCTCTCTTTCTCTTTTTACTCTCTCTCTCTCTATTTACTCTCTCTCTTTTTACTCTCTCTCTCTCTCTCTCTCTTTTTACTCTCTCTCTCTCTCTCTCTCTCTCTGTTTGCTTGTTTTTTGCTCATTTGATTTTATTTCTTTTCTGCTTACAGACACAACAGAAACACATCTGATACTAAATGTACAGAGGGCCGTTTTTAAACTACACTGTAAAAAAAATAAAAAAAATTGTATTTATTTATTCAGACATTTACTGCGTTATTTTACAGGGTTTTTGCAAATGCAATAAAAAAATTATTTTATTACAAATATTAACCATAAAATAAAAGTTGAAATCTGTAAATTAATATAATGGGACATTATATATTATTATTATTATTATTATTTTATTTTTTTACAGTATTATTCAATTTCTTAATGGTCTTGAATGTGAATTACATGTAAAATTGCTGAATAAAAATTACAAAATAATTGCTGAATATAAAATTGAAAAAATAAAACGTTCTGTTTTCTTACAGTAAATTTAATGTAAACATTTTTTTAAAAACTGTAAAAAAATAATAAGTCGATATACAGTAAATATCTGTAAAAATATATATATCAGTAGAATATATGTGTTTTTAAACACAATATCTGTTATTTTACAGTTTTTTCAGTGTTTATAAACATGCATATACTGCACATACTCCCTTTTTATAAAGTAATCTATTACTTATCCCGTTACACATTTATTACTTTACACTATTTAAACACTTGACTTGTAGACATTATATGTTGCTTTTTCTATATAATTACATATCCACCTTTTTTTTCTACCTATGTATGTTCCTACATGTGTAAAATATAATTTGTTTCAGTCTCAAACGCACTAAGAAGTTAAAAGTCTAATTTAATTGTATTTTGTTGACATATTTTGTCCATTAAAGCTGCTAAAGATCCAGTTTTCTTCACCAGTTTATTTGCATCTGCAGCGTTTCGTTAATCACAGAGACGTTGGAGTCAGAGTGGAGGTGAGGCGTGTGTGTGTGTGTGTGTGTGTGTGTGGCAGCGAGAGGCATTAATTAGCATTCTCAGCAGCGTTTATATATATTTGATTAATTCAGTTGCCCACAATGCTTTCCGTTTTAAAGATAACTCTGTTCTCCGAGGCCAAACAATTAGGTTACGTAAGCTCCTCTGAGTCTTCATTTCCATGTCACAGACCTCGAGCAGCTGAGCAGCTCGGCTCCAACCCTTCATTATCGCTGCGATGAGGCAATCATTTCTCTGCTCGTGCGCTCTCGGCGCCGCTAATGACCCGCTGCAGCCCAGGTCGAAAATAAACCTGCGTGAGGGGGCAGTGAACGCCACGCCGCTGTTTCCATACACATAATTATGGAGTTCTTAATGTGTTCAAGCTCTATTGTTAAGTTCGTGATGTGTTCAAGGTCTATTGTAATGAGTTCAGGGTCTATTGTTAAGTCTGTGATGTGTTCAGGGTCTATTGTAATGAGTTCGGGGCCTATTGTGATGTCTTCATGGTCTATTGTTAAGTTTGTGATGTATTTAAGGTCTATTGTAATGAGTTCAGAGTCTATTGTTAAGTCTGTGATGTGTTCAGGGCCTGTTGTGGAGTTCGTGATGTGTTCAAGGTCTGTTAAGTTTGTGATGTGTTCAGGGTCTATAGTGGAGTTTGTGATGTGTTCAGGGCCCATTGTGAGGTTCATGATGTGTTCAGGGCCTATTGTGATGTTTGTGATGTGTTCAGGGCCTATTGTGATGTGTTCAGGGTCTCTTTTAAAGTTTGTGATGTGTACGGGACTATTGTGATGTGTTCAGGGCCTATCGTGGTGTGTTCAGGGCCCAGTGTTCAGTTTGTGATGTGTTCAGGGTCTATTGTGAGGTTTGTGATGTGTTCAGGGCCCATTGTAAGTTTCATGATGTGTACAGGGCCTAATGTGGTGTGTTCAGGTCGTATTTCGAGGTTTGTGATGCGTTCAGGGCCCATTGTGGAGTTTGTGATGTGTTCAGGGCCTATTTTGATGTTTGTGATGTGTTCAGGGTCTATTTTAAAGTTTGTGATGTGTACGCGGACTATTGTGATGCGTTCAGGGTCTAGTGTGCAGTTTGTGATGTGTTCAGGGTCTATTGTAAGCTTCGTGTTGTGTTCACGGCCTAATTTCAAGGTTTGTGATGTGTTCAGGGCCTATTGTGATGTGTTCAGGGTCTACTGTAGTGTTGTGTTCACGGCCTAATTTCAAGGTTTGTGATGTGTTCAAGGCCCATCGTAGCGTGTTTTTCTCCTAATCTGACCTCGAGTGTTTAACTTGAAAGTAAAATCTCTTTTAAACTCTCAAACATCACAACAAAGAATCCACATTAACTGTATGTGACCTGTGATCTGTCCTTTATTATTTGTTGTTTCCTCACCCTGTGAATGATAAACCAACAGCCCGTGTGGTTGCGGATGCTGCCGAGTGTTTCCAGGTGAATTAAAGTGCAGCGTGCTACCTGCTCTCCTCCATACGGAGGATTGGTTCTTATGCAACGGCAGCTTAAGTCCTCCAGCCGTCAGCGGCAGATTAAAGCGTGGAGGAGGAAGATCTCTGAACTCTACGTTAAATATGTTCCACTGATGTTTCAGCTGCAGCTCTCACACTCTTCCTGCTCAGTTACAAGTTAAACGGTGTTTGTTCTCAGACTCAGCTGCTGTTGATTTCCTCCAGAGAAACACCTGAATGTGTCACTCTGTGAGTCACAACACTAGGTTTTATCAGCTTATTTCAATATTACAAGTCAGATATGCACATTATTGGGAGCAGTTCTGTGTTTTCTGCAGCTCAGAGAAAGTTGCATGTTGTATTATGCATTTTAAGTTAATATCAGTGACGGTTTATGCCTACGATGCCCCCCCCCCCCCCTGTCCCTACAGAAGGAAAAACACAGAAGGTAAAAACAGAGGATTAATGTTCCGTTAATTAGACTAATTCACATTGCAGCACATAGAGAGTCCGGCAGCTAATGGTGCGTTCAAGGTCTACACGAATGTCACAATTTTCAGCGTTGCTCCGAGCTCCAAGTTCCAACTTTCAGAGTAAATTAAACACACCATAAAGCATTACGGTAGGAACGTGTTAGACCTGCCTTCAAAATAAAAGCAAACACATGTAGCTGTCAAAATAAGAGCACATGCACTGCAAAAAAAAAAAAAAAAGGTGTGTCTAAAAACCAGATAAAAATATAGTAATAGTAACAGTAAAAAAAATAGTAAATCTGAGGGAAATGATCTTGCTGCATGGACAGATAATTTACCTTGACGAGATTTCTTAAATTAAGATTGTTAAATCTAGAAATGAACGCTCAAAATAAGAAATTAACTCTTAAAACAAACTTTAGATTTAGAAGTTTTACATAATTTATCTTGTTTTAAGAGTTAATTTCTTGTTTTAAGTGTTCAACATGCTTATTTTTAGAAATTATCTGTCTATGCAGCAATATAATTTCCCTCAGATTTAGTGTTTTTATCTGGTTTTTAAACACAACTTTTTTGCAGTGTGGATGTGTTAACAGAATCCACCACGGAATTTACAAGAAGAATGTCAAAATAAGACGCCTGAAATAAAACATAAAAGAACCCTTATTATCCTTTACAATAATTCATTAAAATATGCAACGATAAAGATGGAATAGAAGCATTAGAATGTGTGAGAGGCACCAAATTTAGGCTTTTAGGGCAAAAAATTCTCATCTGTCAGTAAATTTGTTTGGCTGCACTGGGAATTCCATGCACAAACTTCTTGGTTGTTGTTTACACTACAGTTCATTTAAAATATTTAAATAAAACAAATTTGGGTTAAGGCATGGAGTGGAAAAATAACTAAGTTGAAATCATTTGCTCAAATCAAATCAAATCCCATCTACATCCCTGATTGTGATTATTGCTAGATTTTGAGTTTTTTTCTGCACATTAACCAATTTGAAAGTGTTTTTTTCCACAGTATAGATTATAATCTTCACCAGACAACCTTCAGCTGGTCTGACTGGTGGACCTGAACCCTGTTTTATATAAGAACTCAGCAGAAGAGAACCCTGTGTGACCCGGTGTACATTGATTGGTCGGACAGAGCCAAAAACACCACACAGACTGCAGCTCCTAACAAACATATGGAGGAATACAGTGACGTCCAGGCTTTACTGACAATATAAACACAAAGAGGGGGAATGCAACATGATTGTGACTTCACTACAGTTTGTGGTCAGACTGAAAAAAACTGAAAAACGGCCTTTGAAGGATTGTTCAAAGACAAAGTTCCTCCGAACTGTTTGGTTCCAAAAACACAAAATCTCCAGTCAGAACCAGAACTACAGAAAACTAACGGAATAACGACAACTAGAATTGAAAAAACATTTTTGTTAACCCTTAATAGGGCACTCATTGAACTACTTGCAAAATCCAAATTTCAACTTTGAATGTGTGAAAAAACATACGAAAAATAATATTTTGAGAAAAAAGTTTACCAGATTAAAGTGGCAAATCTACGAGAACAAACTGCGCAGATTTATGGAGAGAAAAAAGTTGCTTTTTTTTCACTTTTTTTCTCATAAATCTCCGACTTTTTACGCACAGATTTGCCACTTTAAATCTCTTAAATCTGCGACTTTTTTTCTTGTAGATTTGCAACTTGAATCTAGTAATTTTGCAGCTTTTTTCTCGAAATATTACCTGAAGTTACCAAATATAGTTCTTTGCCTGATAAAGGGTTAACTGAAATAAAAATATAAACTACAGTTTTTATAAAACGATAACTAACTGAAACTGTATTTTGTGTTTAGAAAACTAACTAAAATTATAGTGAAAATGTCCTTCGTTTTTCGTCTTGGTCAACTTTTTTCATCCGTAAACCTTTTTGGTTGATATCAAATCTATTTCATCTATTTGGTTTTATGACTTAATAAACTTATTGGGGCTGAGATGGATCAGACAAAGGAAATAAAGGAAACATTTATTGTGACCTTATTGAATCTGGACCCAACAAATACTCCATTACAAAAACACAAAACTACTAAAACTAAACTAAAACTAAGCATTTCCCCAAAAATAAAAACTCATTAAAACTAACAAACTCACTCTAAAAACTAATTAAAACTAACTGAATCTAAAAATAAAAAATCACAATGAAATTAAAACTAAAAATGATGAAAAATCCAAAACTATTATAACCTTGTACAGTTCCCAGTCTACCCAGTCAGCTGATCTAGAGACTCACTATGGACAGTAAAGACACTGAGAAGAGTAAAGTAAATGGATGAAAGAAGCTGCTGCAGAGCAAAGAGTTTTTTTGGATCCTTGCTTAAGACCAACACGATATCTTGCAATGTTAACAAAAGTCATAAAATCCTGTATCTGCCCCAGGCGGCAACCTCCGGGTCTGAGCAGGGAGGCAAACCAGGAAGTGTCTTAAGCTGCATTCTACCAAAAGTTCCAGCAGGGAGCGCTGACGGCTGCAGAAGCATTTTGGTCCGTTCATTTCAATACAAAATGAGAAAACTTCTCATTTGATTTATTAGCTCAGAAATGTTTTTCAGGACAACACTATGGTCTCAATCACTAGTAAAAAATCTTCTTCAAGACAATCTGATGTTAATAGTTCTAATAATGGCCCCATTTAGAAGAAAATAGAAGATAAAGAATGGTATGATTTGGGGCGGGGCTACATTTGATTGACAGGTCACTAACAAGG
This sequence comes from Centropristis striata, assembly GCF_030273125.1. NCBI lineage: Eukaryota > Metazoa > Chordata > Actinopteri > Perciformes > Serranidae > Centropristis > Centropristis striata. The sequence goes on along the minus strand of NC_081538.1, from coordinate 29,761,798 downwards.
TGAGCCATCATCAGGAGAAAAGCAGAACAACGCGTATCCACGGCAACGTGTCAATAAAGTTATATATAACATTGTATAGATATAAAAAAGGACGTTTTTCACTTAATAACGTATTATTTGAAGGTTTTGTTCATTAAATGTCTTGTTCAGTGTTTGGTTGGACTAACAGACACTCCAAGGAGTCGCTGCTCAGTTTTCTGAGGTCAGTAACAAACATTTTGTTTTTGTTTTTTGCCAAAACTAAAATCCAGTTAATGCTAACATGAGTCAGTCAGGTTGAGGTGTAGAGACTGAAGATGCACAGTTTTGTTTGGATCCTCTAAGTCTTTCACTGTTACCATTCCTAACTGAAGGTGAATTCACATTAATTCACCCGTCTGAAACTCAATACATCAATTTATTCTGACACCACTTGAACACAGCAATGTCAAGAAAAGTGTGGCACTAGTTTCTCTGTAACATAAGCAATGTGTGACCTCTATACAACTACAAACAGACACTTCAACAACAAAGCTAAAGCAGAGTAGAGTAAGTGGAGGATGTTGCTGCTGATTAAAGTCAATGTCAAACTACTTAGAACCTCTTCAGTTGGTTAGTTTGTGTTTCTCTCAGCAGGATTACAGAAAAACTACTGGCTGGATTTTCATGAAGCTTGGTGGAAGGACGCAGCATTGACTGAGGAAGAAAACATTCAATTTTGGAGAAAATCCAAGTTTAGAGCTGTGTAAACAAACTGTTTTTCACTTTTGTGAACAATACAAGAGAAGACATGACCTCGGCAGATGTCTGAGCTTTCCAAGTCTCTTCTGTTTGAAATCTGGCCTCCAACTAGTCCTCCAAACTAAAAGTTACAAACTTTACAAACCATGGAGCTTCAGTCAACACTGGCTTCTTTTAACCACGATCACCATCCATCTCTGACCTTTAACTCTATGGAGTTCTGGGCTGTTTTGTCCATTTCTGACTCCTTTCCATCCCGTCTGTATTCACCACTTAAAACATCTTTAAATGCCATGTTGGTATATATTTTTTTCACCTATATGACCTAATAATAATTGATTTTTATTTATTTTGATTTTGATTGAGCTTAGCAAGCTACTTAGCCAAGTAGTTAGCTAAGTAGTTAGCTTAGCAAGATAATTAGCCAAGTACTTAGCTAAGTAGTTAGCTTAGCAAGATACTTAGCCAAGTAGTTAGCTAAGTAGTTAGCTTAGCAAGATAATTAGCCAAGTACTTAGCTAAGTAGTTAGCTTAGCAAGATACTTAGCCAAGTAGTTAGCTAAGTACTTAGCTTAGCAAGATACTTAGCCAAGTAGTTAGCTAAGTAGTTAGCTATGTAACAACACAAAAACTTTTTTTCTTCATAAAGTATGAGAGGCAAAATGGAAATAATGATCTGTTCTTATCAAAAACAAGATATTTAAAGGATACTTGGAATTTTCAATCATAAAATAAGTTGATATCAAAAGATAGAGCACAGAAACACACAGTAAGCATTAAATAACATGGGAATGCATGCAGGTGATTTTTGACCATGTTGTGCATTAGAAGGGGTCAATATGTTGTGATTAAGGGTTAAAAGGCGTCAGGTTGTGTTGGATCCTGTGTTTCCTCTGGAGCCGCCTCCCGTCACTACGACGAGCTCAGCCCCATCTTTGCTCTCTCACTGCTCTCCCACTTTTTTTGAGCAGCAGTGGAGGTTGCAGCTGAGGACTGCCACTGTGTGTGTGTGTGTGTGTGTGTGTGTGTGTTATGTAACTTCCTCATTGCATTGTCTCTCCCGCTCCCAGCGCTCCCCCGGCCGAGCCGAGCGGGTTCTGGCTGCAGAAAGGAGCTCACGCTAATCACCTCGGCCTCAGAAATCACAGGCAGCTCGACAGGCCCGGCTCTGCTGCACGCTGCGCCGCCGCCGCCACCACGGCCGCTACCAAAGCCTCAGCTCTCCGTCTCCGGCTGAGCTCCGGTGTCACACATTAATATTTCAGGTTTTAATAGCACTAATCACGGCTGAGGGGTTTGTGTGGTAGCAGCAGTGTAATTAGTCGTGCTACAGCGGCTCCTCAGTAATACTTCTTGTGTGTCACGCGAAGCATTAGACGCCCCCGGATTAACTGCATTTATGAGGGTAAAAATAGAAACATGATAATGCATCGCATGTAAATACTGTACTTCTTCTTATGTGTTTATTTGTGCGGCCGCAGAGCAGCTTCGGATTAGTCACGGAGACATTTTTCCTCCGTCTCTGGAATGAGATGTCCATCAATCTGACAGCTGTGACGGGATCCTCCAAACTTTTTTTATAATCTCCGCCAAGTTTTTGAGGACACAAAGAGGCTTCAAAGTTCAGGCTTTAAATCCCACCGCCAACATATTAACACGAGGCGTTCGAGGACGGACAACCAACGATGGAAACGTCACTCTGAACCAGAAACCTCCGACTCCACCTGGCACTTATGTTTCATAACTCACACAGAGACGATGTGCGGCTGGTTCTCAGGTGGGAAACAGCCAATCAGAGCTCTGTAGGTGGGATTATGTCACATTCATGTTTATTTGAGGAGCAAGACTTGTGTCACTGCTGACCACTGGAGTGGGATGATAGGTTGACCTCAAAAATCCCCAAAAAACAAATCAAATAGCCTTTATTGTCATTATATAGTCAACTATACAACGAAATTGAAAACACCTTATAAGCCGGGGGTCTCAAACTCAAATTACTTGGGGGGCCGCTGGAGGCAGTATCAAAATGACCAAAAAAAGACACAAAATGACTAAAAAAGACACAAAATGACCAAAAAAAGACACAAAATTACTAAAAAAAAAAGACACAAAATGACCAAAAAAGACACAAAATCATACAAAAAAGACACAAAATTATTTTAAAAAGACACAAAATTATTAAAAAAAGACACAATAAAGGTATTAAAGGGAACTTCCACACACAACACAGTAAAGTGCCATTCAAGTGCCACAAAATAATGTCACGAGGGCCACAATTGGCCTGTGGGCCGCGAGTTTGAGACCCATGTTCTAAGCTGACCATATATTATGTGTGTTGGCAACGTTACCATGTGAGCGCAATTTGAAGCAACTTTCCATATAACCAAAATATATCGGCACTGAGCCACGACTGTATAAATCGCCTCAACGTCCTACTTGTATTAATTCTGCTGCATGAGAGATGAATCTAGAAAAACTCATCATCTCACCAGTCCTGTGCTAAGCTAAGCTAAGCTAAAGCCAATCAGAGATCTCTAGGTGGGATTGTGACATCTTCACATGCCAGAGATAAACTCACATACAGTCCTTAATGAAAATAAATGACATTAAATCTGATAATTTGTTGACAAACCGATGATTTAACTCTTATTCTGACTTGATGCCACCTTTAAACTGAGATCATGCAGAAGGTCTTAACCAACATCAGCGTCCCAAGAACCAAAGTCTGGCAACACATCAGCCAAAAAAGTTGAAATAAATTGAAATGAAGTTGGAGTTAAGAGACACATCTACGCCCCGATTGTTTCTCTGCATATGAACGCAGATATATTTTGTTTGAAAACTTCATCAGATGCTGTCTGATACATTCTGCATCTTTTGCTCTCCACATAAACTGTCAACCTGTAACAGAACCTGAACTACACAAGGAAACCTCAATGTTTCTGACACCAAAATCTTCTCATACGAAGTTTTGCAATTACAAATGTTAGGCATCACGTAACAAAGACAACTCTGGATTTGTTGTAAGGTGTAATATTTGTCTTTTGCATAAGCTAGTGTAAAGTCTGCTTATAAATTACATTTTGCTTTGCATTATCTGCTGCTGTTTTCAGGGTTTTACTGCTTTATTACCTTTCTAAAGATCTTTTCACATCTGCATCAGACGACACAAAAAAGTGAAATTGCGAGATATTCATTGACGATTTCTCGTATTCAAACCTTTTTTACACAAAATCCAACATGAATATTCATCAAAAATCAATATTTTATTGGTTAGCTTGTTTTTATCAGCTTCCAAGAGAAAAAAAAAAACATGCTGTGAAATATGAAAGTTTCGAGTCAGACTCGACAGGCTCTAATTTTTACATTTAGGTGCAACTAATTGTGCTAACGGTCTGAAAGACCTTTAATTGGTTCTTTACTGATTTGTTTTTCTCGTGTCTGTTTTACTGCATTTGTTTTGTTTTCTTATTAGCTTCTTGCACTGATTTATATCTTGACTTTCTTATAGATGCCTCTTGTTATTGCTGAAGAGCACTACACCGAAAAGAGAAAAACGGATGAAAAAAAACGTTGCAGAGGACTGTAGATGCAATGTTTAACATTGCAAGATGTGGCAAAAACAAACAAATGTTCCTAATTAAACCTCTGAAGTCCAGGAGACTTTTGGTTCAAATTTATCAACTTCCTCTGCATTCATTTCTGTCTGTTCAGCATCTTTCAGTCTGTCCTTACATCACATGCATGGCCCATTTTTCTCCACACAAACTTGGCTATCAGTCAGATTTTTCATTTTATTTTAATTAACAAAGCTACCAGGGACCAAAAATACAAACAAATTGTATTTTCAATAAATAGATGGACTCCAGAGGGTTAAAGATGCATTCACATGAATTTTTCTGAGCGATAACTCATTAGTTTGGTTGATTCAGAAAACACGTGAATGCAGCATGATTGCCAATGTTTAAGAAAGTGAACAACGTGTCCTGTATCGTCGGTTCAGGCTGCATTCTGCCACCAAGTTTCAAGAGAACTGTGCCGGTAGTTTTTCTGTAACTTCACCTCGTTTGTGCAGGCGATGAGCTGCTCTAAAGGCCTGCTGGTTCTGGTCGACCACCACAAACACGCTGTTTGTTTCTGTACCAATCTGACAGTCGAAGCCAATTATTTGAGTTGTTGTGGACTGAAGTCGCCTCAGAGAATCACCTGACGGACGTTTACCTCTCAGCATGTCAGCACCACTTTCATCTGAAGAAGCTAACGGGAAGTTACCGAAAAGTTCAGTTATAAAACTACAACAAGAGGAATTCACCAGAAAGCTGAAGGAGAGCGGAGTTAATGGAAGATGTTGTGTTTATTTCCACCTGATGTGCAGTTCTGTGAACATTAATCTGGCCTCTGTGTGGTGATTTACAGCCTCTCAGTGGATAATAAAGCCAGTAAATCTGCAGGTTGTTGTCGTGTATCTGAGGATGATAGTGATCAGCAGACGGCTTCCCCTGATTGGCTCCACCAGATTACACGGCGGCGCTCCGGCTCTGCCAGAATTCACTGTGTGTGTGTGTTGGACGGCGTCCCGGAGCTGGTGGTTAGTCCTGATAAATCCGGCTAATTGATGCGTCCAGCAGATAACGAGGGCTGGGCAGCAGTTTAGTCTGATGAACAGACAACAGCAGCAGCAGGTGGAGCTGACGGAGCTTTAACTGCTGATCTGCACGGCCAAAAGTAAACAGAGATGATTTAAAGAGGTAAAAACTACATATAAAGCAGACAAGGAAAGTCTGAGAGAAGACCTATAATCTGTACAGATTTAAAGCTGTCCTGAAGCTTTAAACCTTCATTTCTCTATCAACTTTTGTCCACCTGGGTCCAAATTTACCCAATTTTGTTTGTTTATAAAGTATAAATCACGCAATTATATATTATATCTTCCATCCAAGTTAATTCCAACTCATAAGCAAAAGTTTGACACTTCTTTCTTGGAGTTTATTCCGGTATTTTATGTTATTTAGACATTCAAATGTCTGATATATAAACATTTGAAACTGGGTCAAATTTGACACGAAAGTTAATGAAATCACCTGATGTTCATCGGGTCGAGTTTGAGCAGCTGTCCTGCAAACACAGATGTTCACATTTCCATTTATTTCTGAGGACTTCTTGTCCATGCTCGCCTTAAAAACAGACCTTGATGTGAGACTGTTTCCTCAGTTTTAGAAAGAGTCTGACGAGCAAATTCACAACAGGATTGTGCAGCTTTTGCAGCAACTAAACCTGCACTTTCACTCTATCAATCCATCCATCCATCCATCCCTCCATTCTCGTCTGCTTATCCGGGGCCGGGTTGCGGGGGCAGCAGGCTAAGCAGGGCATTCCAGACGTCCCTCTCCCCAGCCACAACGTCCACCTCCTCCTGGACCCCGAGGCGTTCCCAGGCCAGTAGAGAGATATAATCCCTCCACCGTGTTCTGGGTCTTCCCCGGGGCCTCCTACCAGTTGGACCTGGAACTCCTCTAACGGGAGGCGCCCGGGAGGATCCTTACCAGATGCCCAAACCACCTCAGCTGACTCCTTTAGAGGAGAAGGAGCAGCGGCTCTACTCCGAGCTCCCTCCGGATGTCTGAGCTCCTCCCCCTATCTCTAAGGCTGAGCCCAGCCACCCTACGGAGGAAGCTCATTTCAGTCGCTTGTATCCACGATCTTGCTCTTTCGGTCACTACCCAAAGTTCAGGACCATAGGTGAGGGTTGGAACGTAGATGGACCGGTAAATCGAGAGCTTTGCCTTCAGGCTCAGCTCCTTCTTCACCACGACGGTCCATCTCACGCTCCGCTCTACCCTCACTGCTGAACAAGACCCCGAGATACTTGAACTCCTTCGCTTGAGGCAGTACCTCTCCCCACCCAGAGGGGGCAGTCCACCGTTTTCACCCAGAGAACCATGGCCTCAGACTTGGAGGTGCTGACTCTCATCCCAACCGATTCGCACTCGGCTACAAACCGCCCCAACGAGTGCTGGAGGTCCCGGCTTGATGAAGCCAAAAGAACCACATCATCTGCAAAAAGCAGAGATGCAATTCTAAGGTCACCAAACCGGATCCCTTCCTCCCCCCGGCTGTGCCTTGAGATCCTGTCCATGAAGACCACAAACAGAATCGGAGACAAGGGGCAACCCTGGTGGAGGCCAACACCCACTGGGAACGTGTTTGACGTTGTGCCGAGTATGCGGACACAGCTCTCACTTTGGTTATATAGGGACCGGATAGCTGGTCGCAACGAGCCCGGTACCCCATATTCCTGCAGTACCCCCCACAAGACTCCCCGAGGGACACGGTCGTAAGCCTTCTCCAAGTCCACAAAACACATGTAGACTGGATGGGCAAACTCCCATGACCCCTCCAGGAGTCTCCGGGGGTAAAGAGCTGGTCCATTGTTCCACGGCCAGGACGGAAGCCGCATTGTTCCTCCTGAATCCGAGGTTCCACAATCGGCCGGAGCCTCCTTTCCAGCACCCTGGAGTAGACTTTCCCAGGAGGCTGAGCAGTTTGACTCCACGGTAATTGGAACACACCCTCCGGTCCCTTTTTGAAAATGGGAACCACCACCCCGGTCTGCCACTCCACTGGCACTGTCCCAGACCTCCACGCGAAAAAAAGACGATTTTCTTTTTTTTGTATTTTTTTTTTTTTTTTTCATTTTTAAGCAATTTATTTCATTTGCATGGACATAAGTTAATATATATTATTACAATTTGGGATGTAAGGGTTGTATTGGTGTATTGCATATAAATGTAAAAATGTAAAAATGTAAATTTCTGCTCTGGCAGACTTGTTGTATAGTCGGTCATAAAGGGTTAAGAAAGGATGTATTTGTTGTTGCTTAGAGGTTTGTGAATGTTTAAAAAGCTCTTCAGCTTTCTGATTATGTAGCAGATGAAGTGAAGTCACCTTGTCTTTATGGATATAAATATATATATATAATAAGTGAACATTTGGCTTTGTTGACTCCATCTTGGCTGCGGGCCATTATTAACATACATTCATCACATCTGCTGCTCCGTCAGGGATGGAAACTGGAACGTAAAATGTATAAAAATACTAATAATTGGACGCTGTTTACAGACATGGCAGCAGCTCGCTGGTTTATTTGGTTTCTGACACAAAGAGCGTCCTGGAGGAGCGACACAGACCCGAGGAGAGGGTGATGGAGGCTGTAATTACCGAGTGAAACCAGATGAGAGTAATAAAAGATGCAGGCTAACGTGTACATTGGCTTCCGGTCGGCCGCGTCCAGATGCTGCTCCGCTGGCGGCGAGCGGCGAGGTGAGCCACGTGGATCACACGGCAGATTTTAGTCCTGCAGCTCTACTGACACAAGCTGCACACAACCACTGTTTCCTCCATGCACAGGAGGGAAACAGCTACTGTTGTCATGGTTACAGAGTCAACTTACTGTAGAGGGACAGGAGGTAAACAAAGACTTATGTAATCTAACCGGATCTGACCAGAGAGGAGAGGAGGAGAGGAGAGGAGGAGCAGGAGAGGAAACAAGAGGAGAGGAAACAAGGAGACAAAGGAGGAGAGGAGAGGAAACAAGGAAACAAAGGAGGAGAGGAAACAAGGAGACAAAAGAGGAGAGGAGAAGAAACAAGAGGAGAGGAAACAAGGAGACAAAGGAGGAGAGGAGAGGAAACAAGAGGAGAGGAAACAAGGAGACAAAGGAGGAGAGGAGAAGAAACAAGGAAAGGTAACAAGGAGACAAAGGAGGATGGAGAGGAGGAGGGGGAGAGAAAAGAGGAGGAGGAGGAGGAGGAGAAGAAACAAGAGGAGAGGAAACAAGGAGACAAAGGAGGAGAGGAGAGGAAACAAGGAGACAAAGGATGAGAGGAGAAGAAACAAGAGGAGAGGAAACAAGGAGACAAAGGAGGAGAGGAGAAGAAACAAGGAAAGGTAACAAGGAGACAAGGGAGGAAGAGGAGGAGGGGGAGACAAAAGAGCAGCAGGAGGAGGAGGAGGAGGAGAGCCGGGGGATGATGAGGTCGGCACAAGTCGAGCAGACATGATTTAGCACAAAAAAAAGCTATTTCTCCTTTTCGAGGCCTCGAATCTGAACATGAAAGTCAGATAATGTTTCTGTTTGTGTTCACGGTTCTCTGCCGTCCTTCAAAAACAAAAATTATCTCAACGAGGATCAACTGGGTCACAGAGCTGAAACAAACACTCACACATGGCCCCAATACATATATATATATATATATATAACTCAGGTAAATGTCCCTAGTTCTCTTTTTTAAGATTGAAATTGCACATGTTCATGCCAAAACAACATTGGCACTATACAAATATAATAAAAAGCTTCCAGATTTAATAATTTAAGTCCTTGAAAAAATAAATTGTGACAGCCCAAAGTCAGCTCCAAACAAAAGAAAACAACTCAGAGTATAAAGTAATAGAAGATGATTTTTTTATCCTGATTCTTGAGTCACGAAACGATATTATTGCCATTTTAACCCGAACCCACAGACAAAATCAGAGCTGTCCATGCTGACGAAGGTTCAAACATTTTGATTCTTAGCAGCTCAACAGACTTCCACCAGGAGAACACCTTCATGGTCAGCATGAATTTATTTAAAAAATGTAACTTCTTGTCACGTCGTCCTTGTAACTACTTTACTTCCAGCATTTATTTCCTGTTTAAAAGTAAATAAATAAATAAATAAGTCATTTTAATTTGATATTTTTGACCAACACAACTTGACACACAGTGCTGAGCTTCATCTCAGATTAATCTTCAGGTTCACAGCTTTCAGAAGATGTCAACCTCTTCTATGACATTTATTGTTGACCTGCTATCTCCCCCTAAACATCCACTGCCCACAACCACCAATTCTCAAATAATAGGATCCCAAATGGTAACTGTTTAAACTTTTTGAGTGGTTTTTCTAGCCTAAATCCACAGAAACTGCGTCTTTTTTACAGCAGAGGACCGTACGTGATGTTTAATAACGAGTGTTCTGTTTCTAGAACCGCTCTGAGCTGCGAGTGCTGGTGGTCCGTAACTTTCACTTGGTGTGAAGAAGTTGTGGTCATTTCATGTCATTTTGTGAAATCAGGTTGATTAATGGCGACCGGCGTTCATTTGTCAGAACATGTGGTCACACCCGGTGTTCCTGCTAACTGTTGACATGGATAATTAACGTGAATATTCCTGTTGAAGCAACACTAACTGTGTTTCCATTAAAGTCTAATCGAAGTTGAAGTGAACTTTTGAAATGTGGCTTTAAAGAAAATGTAAATTAGTGAATAAAGTAAGCTGCAGTAACGTTCTTCGTCCAGCAGGGGGCAGTGTGATGTGTTGCTGCAGGAAACTCCGTCAGTAAACAGGAGAAGAGATGGAGCATGAGAAAAAAATGCTGATTGGACAACTTTGGCCTCATGAGAGAAAATGTGTCATCAGGAATCAGATTCAACTTCTAATTGTTGTTTCATGTCAGAGGAAACAGCTAATCAGACTTAAATGTTCGCCACGTCAGAACTTATTCAGAAAAAGTGTTTCCATCTCCTGTTTAGAGCATTTACTACATTTATAAAAAGACAAAAACACCTCAAGAGAGTGGAAAAACATTTTTGATAATTTTTTAAAATTCTGGATCAGGATCAGGGAGTCAGTGTTGGTTTTACTCACAAAAGACACAAAAGTCACCACAGTTCCCTTTTTTGATGCTCTGGCAGCTGTCTTTCTGGTCATTTTGACTTTTTCTGTTGTAATTTAGACTTTTTTTGGTCGTTTCTACTTTTTTCTTTTCATGAACTATTTTCATAAAAAGACAAAAACACCTCAAGAGAGCGTAAAATCTTTTGTGCATATTTTTGATTTTTGATAAGTTTTTCAAATTTTGGTTTTTCCATCAAACTTTTCTCATTAAAATCTTCTAGAAATCAGTCTTCTGTCACCTCAGCAGCAGGATTTATGATCCTAACCTGCACATATCTCATTCAGATTGAGTATCAGTCAGTGGAGTCAGTGTTGGTTTTACTAACAAATCTATGTTTGATTACATAACAAAGACACAACAGTCACCACAGTTCAATTGTTTTAATGCACTGACAGTCTGACCATCATCTTTTAACATGTGGGTTTTATTTAACTCTTGAGCAACATGTCAGTCAGATCACAGCTGAGGATCATTTGGCTCCTAATGAGGAGAAACTGACCACCTGAGTCCTGAGCTGCTCTCTGATTGGCTGCAGGTGACGGAGTATAAAAGGTTCAGGAGGACAGAAGACTGGTTGGTCTCCTTCAGTCCACAGACTGTTGGTCCTCTAGTGTTATTATCTTTATCTGATTTTAACCCTCTGGGTCTCCAAAAAGGGCCAAAGCATGGCTTCTTCACCATCATCCAGATGTAAAAACAAGGCAGACCAAAAAAGACACAAAATAACTAAAAAAGAGACAAAACTACCAAAAATAAAGACACAAAATAAGTAAAAAAGACACAACAGATGCAAAATTACAAAAAAAGACACAAAAATGACCGAAAAAAAAAAACACAAAGACATGAAAAGGATTAAAAAATGGATAAAATAGCCCTATAAGACTCCATAGTGTTAATCCAGAAAGTCAGAACTGATCTCCTGTTGGAAACGTCTCTGCAGCCTTTGACTCTGGCTGAACTCAGTCAGTTACTAACTCACACTGATCCACTGCTGCTAAAAGGCTCAAATGTGCAGAAAATACAGATTATAGACAATTCACATTCAGGCCAATAGACGGTTAGCCTAGCTAGCTTAGCACAAACACTGTAGACAAGAGGGGGAGCAGCCTGGAAAACATATTTTGGTAACACTTTCTATGAAGACTACATCTATAGTGCATTATGAGCGATTACTTAACGCCAACAATGAAACATCATGTTTAGCTATACTGCATTATAGATGCGTCTATATGAACCTCACTTTACTTAAAGCATACATTGATCATTTATTTATACTTATGGCATCCTATGAGTCCTTATAACAATTGATTGTTGAGGTGTGTGTATAGAGGGGTATGAGTAGTTGTAATGTATTATAAGCCTCATCAGTCAGCCTGTAGTTTATAACCAGTCAAGAGCACTCATAAGACACTTGGATTTATAAGTCATTATAAGCTATATTTATAACTGTTGATATAGTGCATCATGAAGCTTTATATGTGTTTATGAGTGCAGTCATAATGCATTATGATTGATTATAATGAGCATTATAATTCACTATGAATGCGTTCATAATGCACTATAGATGTAGTCTTCATAGAAAGTGTTACCCATATGGTAAACCCTATAAAGCCTGAACCATGAAATAATTGCCAGAAAATTATATTTTTCTTTTAAAATGGAGTGTTGATTGAACTTGCTGACAATTAAAAAAAAATCCAATCTCAATAGGCATATATGAATTCTAACTTGTGTCATATTTGATACATCAGGTCTTTTTGTTCAGTTTGTTGCTCAGTTTGTTTTTTTCCAACTAAAAAAAACTTATAAAACCCAACATTTTTAACCCATTAAGACTTGAAATTTCTTTTTAACAATTTCCTCAAACATGCAAAATATTTTTTTCCATAAAACACAAGATCAAACATCTGCAGAATATAAATTTTCAGATCCACCAGTGGATTTGAGTCAAATAGAGCGGGAAGCAGGAGGGGATTCGGGCCAGGGCTGCAGCATGATGACAGGCTGCTACTAAAGTGCATTTTCACTTTAACTGGAACATTTTGATCTTTAAATAGTCAATAAGTTAATTTAGAAGAACGTTTGTCTCACTAATATACCGGTTGCAAAAAAAACAATATGTCAACAGTGAAAATACCAAATTCAAGGCTTTAAACGTGACTATATCCACTATTATTATACAGTAAATGGTGAGGAGTGAGTCAAGATTCTGACTGAATGTTCATATTTTTGTTTAGGTGCAGTATTATTGTAACTTAAACAGTCTTACGTATCAAAATTATAGCTATTTTAGTTTTATTCTACCTGTTCATAAGAATATATTTTATACTTTGAAGACTTGTTACAGCTTGTAATAAATACAAGTGATGAACAAGCTATAATCGGCCAAACTGGTGCCAAGTGAAACCAGTAGAAGAGTCTTTAACCTGCATTCTCTCTAATGTCCACCAGGGGGCGACTCTACCAGCTGCAGAAAGAACTCAGTTTGCATGTAAATCAACAGAAATATGACTCTACTTCTGACTTGATTTGTGAGCTCAGTAAACATTCTCATAATGAGTTTATGATCTCAATATTTAGTTTAACTTCTTCAACACAACAAGATGTTGTTTTGGTAAATTTTGGTCCAAATTGGAGTCAAATAGAGCGGGATGCAGGGGAGGAATCAGGGCGGGGCTACAGCATGATTGACAGGTTGCTACTAAAGTGCATTTTCACTTTAACTGGAACATTTTGGCCTTAAAACATCTTGTTTAGTGTTCAGTTTGACTAAAAGACACTCTGAGGAGTCAGTAAGTAATTTTGGAAGAACATTTGTCTCTCACTAAGGTACCAGTTGTAAAAAAAAAAAAAAATATGTCAACAGTGAAAATACCAAATTCAAGGCTTCAAACGTGACTATGTCCACTATTATTATACAGTGAATGGTGCAAAGTCAGTCACTGAATGTTTAAGTGCAGTTTTATTTGTTTTATTCTGCCTGATTTCAGTGTATTTTTCCTTTTACTTGGTGGATTTGTTTACTAAACGAGTCCTGCTCGGCCAGGTGAATTTAGAACATGATTGTTTGTGCAGCAGAGGAAAAAAAGACTCCTGTTCTACACACACACACACACACACACACACACACACACACACACACACAAATAAACACACACATGCGTCTGTAATGGCATGCAGGAAAGCCCAATATAATCTGCTTTTGAAAGATTTCCAACTTGTCATCCAGTCAAACGGGTCAAACACAAACTCGGCGGCCGGCTGCTCGCTCCGGCTGCACAAAACTGTTTGTTACCAACAGAAACCCACCATGTGGAAGATTAATATTCAGCCTGATGACTGTAAATGAATCCATCAGAGTGTTTCAGCTGCAAGACAACAAGTCAGAAGTCTTTCAGGACAGATGATCAGCAAGATGTCCTGCAGCATCCGGCTCAAAAAACACACTAAATCCTGCAAATCAGTTCCATATATGAACATTATTACAAGGAGAAATGGTTGTTTGTTCAGGTCAAAGACAGATTGTTGTTCTGTGCTTCTATTTTCAACCAAAAAAACCCTTAACAACAAGCCTGGAAAGGTTTAATATGTCACATTTCTGCTTTAACCTTCCTCTTGTGCTCTTGTCCGACCTGTTTTAGGTTTTAAATGCATAAAAATACCACTCAACTTTTGTTTATTTCATCAAGGCTTTTTGACTTTGTCAGGAACTTCTATTTAAACAAAATAAAACAAAAAATCAATTTCACTAAATTATAAAATTCCCTGACGAAAATTATGACGTTTGTGTTGTTTCAGTTAGAATATAAGATTATAAAACAATATTTAGTGAAATATTGGCCCGTCTCTGAGGAGAATTCTGCTGCTGAACCATCAACACTGAATGAATCCTGACAGGACAAACTGACTACAACTCCCATGATGCCTCACTGCTTCACAACAGCACAAACGATTTGTTATTGTTTTGATCGAGCTGCAGAAATGTACATCTTGTGCGTTAAATAAAATCATAAAATACTTAATTTTTATAGCTGCAGTTGCTACAAGCTGATGTTGTAGGAAACATTTAGTCTTTATGTTGAAAAATTATTATTTCAGTCTGCAGAACTTCTTAAAATGAAGTTAAATTTGATGCTTTTAATTGTGATTTCCAGTAAAATGACACATACTGTCCACCAGAGAGCACTCACTGTGTTCTAACACTGTAAAATGTCTCTGAACATGTATGAAGCCAAGTTAACACACGCACACACACACACACACACACACAAGAATATTAAAATACAAAGTGAAGAAGAAGAAGGGTCACTTATACTAAGACACCAACATAAATGTCAATGTCAATGAAGACAAGATTCAGAAACTTGCTGAAGTTGTCAGAAAAATTCAACCATCTACAAGATTTCTGTTATTTATGAGCAAATTATGAAATCAACAAAACACCACGATTTCTGCAGCGTTCTTTCTTTGCATCATATCCTGCTGCTGCACGCTCTGCTCAGATTCCACCTCCTCAACTAAACCAAACAGTATTTCCAGTGAGTGAAAAGATATCTGACACACATCTGTGTCAAAGAGCAACTCTGGACGGTTTTAGTTGCAATTTTCATTAAATAAAAATGGAAAGAAATCTTCAAAACTTCAAAAAATTATTTATGAAAAACATAGGTATCAACTTGTGTTGTAAAAACTCTCAAATATCAGGATTTGATTGCAGCATAAAGATTGAGATCTGACACTATAGTTCCTCCGTACATGAGGAGCTGTTCTTTCAGCACCACCTACGTCAACAAAACTGCACAATTTCTGCAGCGTTCTTTCGTTGCATCAAATCCCTCCTCCTGCAGGCTCTACTCAGATTCCACCTCCTCAACTAAACCAAACAGTATTTCCAGTGAGTGAGAACACGTCTCACATGTGTCCAAGTCGAAGAGCACCTCTGGACGGTTTTAGTTGCAATTCTTCTTAAATAAACATTGAAAGAAATCTTCAAAACTTCAAAAAATTATTTATGAAAATCTTAGGTATCAACTCTGCTCAGGCTCCACCTGCTCAACCGAACCAAAAAATATCTCCAGTAACTGAGAACACATCTGTGTCAAAGGGCAACTCTGGACAGTTTTAATTGCAATTCTTAGAAGAAAAAAACAATAAAAAAAATCTTCCAAAATAAAGAAATAGTGGATTACTTTGTGTGTTTGTGTAAATAAATATCTTGTAAAACGCTCATATCAGTATTTCCTGTGTTTGTGCACACAAAGACTGAATTTTGACACTAATGTTCCTCCATAATCGTGGAGCTGTTCTTTCAGCACCAGCTACGTTAAGAAACACTGATCTTTTGGCATTGCATATTTGCATGTTTTGCATGCTCTACTCAGGCTCCTGTGTCTGTGTCAAACGGCAACTCTGGACGGTTTCAGTTGCAATTCTTTCAAAAGAAAACAATCGAAGAAATCTTCAAATGTTGCAGTATTTCATGTGTTTGTGTAAATAAATATAATGATCAACTTATGTACTCTAAACACATGAAGATAGAATTTTGTCCCTGATGTTCCTCCGTACATGAGGAGCTGTTCTTTCAGCACCAACTACGTCAACAAAACACTGTGATTTCTGCAGCGTTTTTTCTTTGCATCACATCCCGCCTCATGCTCGCTCTGCTCAGGCTCCGCCTCCTCGCCTCCAGTACTTCCAGTTAGTGCACAACATGACATGCACAATCTCCTTCACGCGTCAAAGGGCAACTCTGGGTGTTTTTAGTCACCATTCCTTCATAAAAACAATCAAAGAAACCTTCAAAAATAAACATCAGAATAGACAAGAATTGAATTTGACACTAAAGTTCCTCCGTACATGAGGAGCTGTTCTTTCAGCACCACCTACGACAAGAAAACTATGATTTCTGCAGCGTTCTTTCTGCTGCGTGCAGGCTCTGCTCAGGCTCCACCTCCTCAACTAAACCAAAAAACATTTCCAGTAACTGAGAACGAAGGTGAAAGAAATCTTCAAAAAATGTAAAAAAATAAAAAATAAAAAACATACATTATTTCATGTGTTTGTGTAAAGAAACAAAGTTGGAAGCCTTTTGTGCTGGAAAAAAAAGTGTAATTTGACACTGATGTTCCTCTGTACATGAGGAGCTGTTCTTTCAGCACCACCCAAGTCAACAAAACACCACAACTTCTGCATCACGTCCTGCAGCGTGCACGTTCTGTTCAGGCTCCACCTCCTCAACTAAACCAAAAAACATTTCCAGTATCTGAGAACAGCAACTCTGGATAGTTTTAGTTGCAATTCTTTCAAAAATCAATCAAATAAATCCTTCCAAAAAGTTGATAATTGCATGTGTTTGTGCAGAGAAATAAAGTAAGAGGCATTGCATTTTTGCATTCTTGCCTTTTTTGCATCACATCCCATCTCCTGCAGGCTCTGCTAAAGGATCCACCGTGTCAAAGAGTGACTCTGGACAGTTTTCGTCACGATTCCTTCAAAAAAACAATACATTTCAAAATAGAAAAATGTGGATTATTTTATGTGTTTCATGGGCAAAGAAATAAAGTTAGAGGCTGTTTGTGCTGTAAATTTTGCAGCACAAGAATATAATTTGACAGTAAAGTTCCTCCGTACGTGAGGAGCTGTTCTTTCAGCACCACCTACATCATAAAAACACTGATTTCTGCAGCGTTCTTTCTTTGCATCACATCCTGCTGCATGCACGCTCTGATCAGGCTCCACCTCCTCAACTAAACCAAAAAATATGCCATGACATGTTCGTGTCAAAGGGCAACTCTGCATGGTTTTAGTTTCAATTCCTTCAAAAAAAAAAAACAACAACAACAAAAAACAAAAAACTGAAAAAATTAGAATTATTTCATGTGTTTGTGCAAAGAAATAAAGTTATATAGACTTTTGTGTTGTTAAAACTCTGACATTTTGCAGCACAAGAGTATAATTTGACAGTAAAGTTCCTCCATACATGAGGAGCTGTTCTTTCAGCACCACCTACACAGGCTCAGGCTCCACCTCCTCAACGAAACCAGCCGGAGTATTTCCAATGAGTTTGAACATATCTGACACACATCTGTGTCAAAGAGCAACTCTGGACGCTTTTAGTTGCAATTCTCATGAAAAAAGCAATGAAAGAAATCTTCAAAACTTAACAAAAAAGTTCATTATTTCATGAAAAACGCAACATATCATCAAAGAAATCCTCCAGTATCAAAAAGATAGTGGATTGCTTCATGTGTTTGTGAAAAGAAATAAAGTTAGAGGCCTTATGTGTTGTAAAAACTATGAAATTTTGCAGCACAATAATCTAGTTTGACAGTAAAGTTCCTCCGTACAAGAGGAGCTGTTCTTTCAGCACCAGCTCTTCTCTACAGAGGAACCTCAGAGACAGAACCACATGTTAAACCTGAACTCTCACCTGGTGTCCGTGGTGCTGATCTCTCCAGACGGTCTCTGCTCTGTCCTCGTTTCTTGGCTGTCATTCCCTCACGTTACTTCCAAATGATGTCCTTTTTCTTAAAAAAAACACAAGCAAAAAACTCTAAAAAGTTCTTCTTTAGTTCAAGGTGAAATGATGAAACAAGGCTGAAACATCTCTAGGTCCTGTGAGAAGGTTTCTCCTGCTGACAGACCCTGAGTGGACACAGAAACCAGGAGTCTTTAGACCAGCAGACAGCAGCAGCAGCTCTGTACACACGTGCTGCAGCTTTTCAGCGTAAACATAATGACTAAATGACAGGAAGGTACGAAAAATAAATAAAATTTGGCTTTTTTTATGTTGTTTTTTAACGCTGTTGCACGACTGAACACTTCTCTTTATGTACAAGAGTCTGTCTCCTGTTTAATCCTCTCAACTCAAGTAGTTTTCCCGCTCTGTGTGTGTTTCTGTGTGTGTTTGTGCAGGTTTAATGTTTCCTCTTGGCTGTTTCGGTGCGTTAAAGGGCCTCTGAGTTGCATCTCGCCGCTCCGTCCCGCTGACGGAGCAGATGAGGGGGATTAAAATGTGCTTTTTATAAATCAACCCCGTCGCTCTTAAAACTTTTCAGGATTGCGATGTGTTGATCCTCTATGTGCAAAGACTTAAGAGCCCATTAATGGGGGTTTATTCTAAACAACTATGAATGTTTTTGAGAGAAGTGTGCAGCAGGCTGCAGGACTACAGGTCCGTCTCCCGGGTGTCCAGGCAGAACGCGTAAAGGGATCTCTTGAAGTCCATGCTGCTGTTCGCCTTGATGTTCGCCTTCTCCACCGAGGCGCCCGCGTCCTCCTTCTCCGCGTCCTGCGACTTGTTGGACGACTTGCTGCCCTTCCGCTTCAGCTCGGGGCTGGCCCGGCCGCTGTTGGGCTCGTCCTTCAGCGAGGACTGGTCCTGGTCCGTCTCCCGGTGGTAGAAGTAGTTGAAGTTGGACACGATGACGGGAACCGGCAGCGCGATGGTCAACACGCCGGCGATGGCGCACAGAGAACCCACGATCTTCCCCCCGACCGTCACCGGCCTCATGTCCCCGTAGCCCACCGTGGTCATGGTCACCACGGCCCACCAGAAGGCGTCCGGGATGCTGGTGAAGTGCGACTCCGGCTCGTCCGCCTCGGCGAAGTAGACGGCGCTGGAGAAGAGGATGACTCCGATGAAGAGGAAGAAGATCAGCAGCCCCAGCTCGCGCATGCTCGCCTTGAGCGTCTGTCCGAGGATCTGGAGCCCCTTGGAGTGTCTGGAGAGCTTGAAGATGCGGAAGACCCGCACCAGGCGGATGACCCGCAGGATGGCCAGGCTCATGGCCTGCTGGCCGTTCTGGTGCTCCTGGCCCTGCTGCTCCGCCAGCTCCGTGCCCACTGTGATGAAGTAAGGCATGATGGACATGATGTCGATGATGTTCATCACCGTCTTGGAGAACTCGGACTTACTGGGACACGCGAAGAAGCGCACGAAGAGCTCGAAGGTGAACCAGATGACGCACGTGGTCTCGATGATGAAGAAGGGGTCTGTGAAGGTGAGGGAGGGTCTCGGCGCCGTGCTGTTGTCCAGCCGGCTGGTCACCGGAAGCTCCCTCTCGTCCCTGAACTCCGGCAGCGTCTCCAGGCAGAAGGTGATGATGGATATGGTGATGACGATCACGGACACGATGGCGATGCCCCGAGCCGGACTGGAGCTCTCCGGGTACTCGAAGATGAGCCAGACCTGCTTCTGGAACTCGTTCTGGGGCAGCGGCTTCTCCTCCTCCTTGATGAAGCCCTCGTCCTCCCGGAACCGCTCCATGGCCTCCTCCCCCAGCTGGTAGAACCGGATCTCGTCCGCGAACACGTCGATGGACACGTTGACGGGTCTCCGGATCTTCCCGCCGGACTGGTAGAAGTACAAAATCCCGTCGAAACTCGGTCTGTTGCGATCGAAGAAGTACTCGTTCCGGAGCGGGTCGAAGTATTTAATCCTCTTGGCGGGGTCCCCGAGCAGCGTGTCCGGGAACTGGTTCAGGGTGCCCAGCTGGGTCTCGTACCTGAGCCCGGCGATGTTGATGAGGACCCTCTCGTTGCTCTCCGTGTCCATGTCCATGTCCAGCATGTCCTCGTCGAACAGATGGGGACTGTGGTCCGCGCGTAAAAGCGCATCCATGGCGTTCTCGCTGCAGCTGAAAGTGTTGTTCATGTCGTTGATCTTCCAGGAGCTCTGCTGCTGCTGGGGGGGCAGGGGGTGGTGGTGGTGGTGGTGGTGGGGGGGGGAGGTGGTGGAGCGGCTGGGGGCTCCCCCGGGTGTTCAGCTCCTTACCGAAGTCCTCCCCGAGTCCAGTTTGGACGAAGCCCGGCTGAGGGACATCCAGCGCGTTCCGGCAGCTCTCCTCGGCATTGTTGCCTCCTCCTCCACCTCCTCCACCACCTCCACCGCTCCCTTTGGCGCCGCCGTTCTCAAAACTCACCAAGGCTATCTCCATTCCGCAGCCATCCACAGTTACTGTGTGAGAAATGAGGAAGGGGACTTGTTGAGCCGGAACGCGAGCATCCTCTCCGCTGAGCTCAGCGAGAAACAAGTCAGAAAAAAACCACCAAGCTGTGTGGAGATGGAGATGTTTGGATCACGGCTCCTGCAGCCGCTGCTCCTCCTCACATCTGTGCATATGTGTCGCTGCTCCTCCTGCTGCTGCTCCTCCTGCTGCTCCTGCTCCTGCTGCTGCTGTACACTGTGTGGATGAAGTAAATATTAAAAGCACAAGAGGAGGAGAGCGAGAAGACCCGGATGAGAGAGTAGGCTGGAATGATTATTCCTGACGTCAAAAGTGCTGCTCAGACCGTTTAGCTGCCTCTGAACATGTCTGTCAACCTCTCTCTCTCTCTCTCACTCTCTCTCGCTCTCTCTCTCTCTCTAACTCTCTCTCTCTCTCTCTTTCTCCCTCTCTCTCTCTCTCTCTCTCTCTCTACCTCTCTAACTCTCTCTCTCTCTCTCTCTCTCTCTCTCTCTCTCTCTCTACCTCTCTAACTCTCTAACTCTCTCTATCTCTCTGTCTCTCTCTCTCTCTCTCTCTGTGTCTCTCCCTCTCTCTCTCTCTCTCTCTCTCTCTCTCTCTCTCTCTCTCTCTCTCTCTCTCTGGGGGCGGGACGCTCTGTTCGTTTTCTGGGTTTATGGAAACAAAGTGCTTCAGCGAGAGATCTTCCTAATTCTGGTTATTTTATTATAAGAACAGAAAAAAAGCCAAAATAAATATTTAATTGGTGCAACTTTATCCTTATAATAACACTCAAGAACTAAGTACCAAGCTCTCAATGACTAAGTGAATTCAAGAAATTCATATTGTTACATATTTTTAAACATCTAAATGGAATGTGCACTTAAAATAAATTATTTTTATTACGAATATTAACCATGCAATAAAAGCTGATATCTGTAAATTAATATAATGAGACATTCTACACTTTTTGTGGGTTTTTATTGTATTTTTTGTACACAGAATAAAAAATATTTTCAAGAAATTTAATGTATTTAAAAAAAAAAAAATTAATTACAAATATAAACATTTTATTGGTCAAACGTTTGTCCTTATAACAACAGTGATTGTGAATTTCTAGAAATTTACTGTGTTATTTTACAGGTTTTTTGTTTTTTCTACATTTAAATTATTATTATTATAACGAATATTAACCATGCAATAAAAGCTGATATCTGTAAATTAATATAACGAAACATTATAGATTTTTAGTGTTTGGAGGTGGATTATTTTTACTTTGTACAAAGCATCATTTACAGTAAAATTCTTTCAGTTTTTTTTTTTTTTTTTTACATTAAGCGCAA
Organism: Centropristis striata; assembly: GCF_030273125.1. NCBI lineage: Eukaryota > Metazoa > Chordata > Actinopteri > Perciformes > Serranidae > Centropristis > Centropristis striata. The sequence continues at coordinate 29,740,075 of NC_081538.1, read as the reverse complement.
ATGGCATAAAAAGGAAATCCACAAAATAAAAGTTGAAATTTGTAAATGAATATAATGGGACATAATCGATTTAATAGATTTTACAGTATTGTTTAATTGTTTCATGGTCTTGAATGTTAAATTACACTAAATTCTATGTAAAAATACAATAAATAATCTATTATATAAATAATATATTATATAAATCTATTACTGAATGTAAGATTAAGGAACCTTTCTGTTTTCTCAAAGTAAAACTTTAAATTTAATGTAAAACAAAATGTAAAAAAAAAAAATTGAACATTACTGACAACTTTTTCACCTACCATAAAATAACCGTAAACAACTGTGAGTTATTTTAAAGATAATATATTTTTTTTAAAACTGTATAATATTCAGTAAATATCTGTATTCAAGAATATATACTATATCTGTAGAATAAAGAGTTTGTTTACTTTAAAATGAAGAGAAGCAACTTTTGCTGGCATTTTTTTAATGTTTGTTTTTTTTACGAATTCTTTGTACATGAAATCAAAAGTTAAAAAAATAACTGTAAAAACATTTTAAGCAATTATCTGTTTTTTTTATTGTTATTTATAAAAGTTAATATATGTTTACATTTACTGTCAGACAAGGGTTTTTTTTTACATTCTTTTATTTTTGTTTTTTTTACAGTGCATAAAGACAGATTATATTTATTAAAAGTTTTCTTAAATTCTATGTATAAATCTGCAAAAGAGGCATTTCCCAAATTGTAGATTTATGATAAATCTACGCACACAAATTGACAAAATGCACCAAAAAAAAAAGATCTAAATGTGCATTTTAGATGTTATTGAAGACCAAAGTTAAATAGTGCAACATATAGAAATGCCCACTGTATTAAAACTGAAGCAGTTTGTCTCCATATTTGTTATATTTCTATACTTCCTGCAGCTGTAACACTGAGGCGGCCCCATATTCTTTAACTGTACTTTAACTCCTCTTCCACAGTTTGATGGTGTTTTTATGTTTCATATTCTTATATAACGTCCGAGCGTCTCTGCGTCCTTAATGCACATAAATCCATGTCCACAAAGAGCTGCTTCCACATGACGACGTCCATGGACGCTCCTCTTTCATCGCTCCTCTTTTTGTTGTCTTTGTGTCCCACCGTTCCTCTTCTTCTCCTGTGTGGAGGGCCGTCCGGGCCCCGGGGCCGCACTCTGCTCTCCGGATGTCTCCTCGTCCTGCCGCCTTTCAAGGAGATGATGGACGGATCCTTTCTTTACACACACACAGGAACAGGAGTGTGTGTTCCCTGTTCTCAACACATTAAACCTCTGGAAAGTGAAGGTTGTCTTGGTGTTTTTTCTTACAACGTAAAACACAAAGAAATTATTGATTTTTTGACTGAAGTCACGTTGAATCGTCTGAGTTGAGTGGAGCTGCTGTTGTTGTTTTGCATGAAAACTCTATGTTTTGCAGGATTTCTTATTAGAAGAAGATAATAATCAGTTTGCATTTTGATCGATCAGAAGTGAAGCTGCACAAATTGACAATTCTCTCCCTAAAAAGTCATAACCACAGTGAAAATTTGAATTTACAGAGTAAACAAAGACCTTTTTAACCCTCTGAGACACATTTTTTAGAGCACTTGTGTTGTGTTGCTGCTTATAGTGAATCTAGTGTGTCAGCCATCCATCCTCTGGATGCTCCAGGTCTCTAGTCTGAATGCTCCAGGTCTCTAGTCTGGATCTTCCAGGTCTCTAGTCTGGATGCTCCAGGTCTCTAGTCTGGATGCTCCAGGTCTCTAGTCTGAATGCTCCAGGTCTCTAGTCTGAATGCTCCAGGTCTCTAGTCTGGATGCTCCAGGTCTCTAGTCTGGATGCTCCAGGTCTCTAGTCTGGATGCTCCAGGTCTCTAGTCTGGATGCTCCAGGTCTCTAGTCTGGATGCTCCAGGTCTCTAGTCTGGATGCTCCAGGTCTCTGGTCTGGATCTTCCAGGTCTCTAGTCTGGATCTTCCAGGTCTCTAGTCTGGATGCTCCAGGTCTCTAGTCTGGATGCTCCAGGTCTCTAGTCTGAATGCTCCAGGTCTCTAGTCTGGATGCTCCAGGTCTCTAGTCTGGATGCTCCAGGTCTCTAGTCTGAATGCTCCAGGTCTCTAGTCTGAATGCTCCAGGTCTCTAGTCTGAATGCTCCAGGTCTTGTCGTGGCAATTTTGACAACTGCACTAAGTTAATGGGTGAGCTGGCCAAACACAAAGCACTCAATACTCTGTTCAGCAAGTTTTATTAGCACATTCGTGTTCCATACACCGCACAATCCCGAATAGCTCTTTTACAGTACAACAAAGCCCCATACACCGCTCGACTTATATCTGTTGTATTTCCCAGCATTGATTCTTCAGCAAGTCTCAACGTGGTCCTATCTTCCATCACATCAGGACAGAGCCCACTGGTCTACATGTTCCCCTCTCTCATGGTGTTATCAGAGCTAAATCCACAGAGTCAGTTCCCACAATGCCTTGTGTCTTGAATATCAAGTAGGTCGCCGCCTACTTCATGTCCCACCATGCAGGAAACACCAAATTTCCTTCACAGTCTCTAGTCTGGATGCTCCAGGTCTCTAGTCTCTGGATGCTCCAGGTCTCTAGTCTAAATGCTCCAGGTCTCTAGTCTGGATGCTCCAGGTCTCTAGTCTGAATGCTAAGATAAGATAAGATAAGATAAAACTTTATTGATCCCTTGGGATTGCTCCCTCAGGGAAATTGAGTTTCCAGCAGCAAACATAAGAGAGTTAAAAAGCACACATAAGAGAAAAAAGAAAAAGAACAAATTATATACACTAAATAAATAAATATGATATAAATATTGTTATTGTTATTGTTACTGTTACTGTTGCTGTTACTGCTCCTTCCTGTCCTCAGTCCTCTGTCTTCCTGTTACTCCTCCTCCCCCAACTTGAGGAGTTGTAGAGTCTGATGGCCTGAGGGACAAAGGAGTTTTTTAGTCTATTGGTCCTGCATTTGGGAAGGAGCAGTCTTTGGCTGAACAGGCTCCTCTGGTTGCTGATGACGGTGTGCAGAGGGTGACTGGCATCATCCATAATGCCCAGCAGTTTGTCCAGAGTTCTCTTCTCTGCCACTGTCACCAGAGAGTCCAGCTTCACGCCAACCACAGAGCTGGCTCGCCTTATTAGTTTGTCCAGCCTGGATATGCTCCAGGTTTCTAGTCTGGATGCTCCAGGTCTCTAGTCTGAATGCTCCAGGTCTCTAGTCTGAATGCTCCAGGTCTCTAGTCTCTGGATGCTCCAGGTCTCTAGTCTGAATGCTCCAGGTCCCTAGTCTGAATGCTCCAGGTCTCTAGTCTGGATGCTACAGGTCTCTAGTCTCTGGATGCTCCAGGTCTCTAGTCTCTGAATGCTCCAGGTCTCTAGTCTGAATGCTCCAGGTCTCTAGTCTGGATGCTCCAGGTCTCTAGTCTGGATGCTCCAGGTCTCTAGTCTGGATGCTCCAGGTCTCTGGTTGGAGGTCCCAGCAGCTCATTTTATACTGTGAGCTCAAGTTTCACTCACTAACATCATCAACATGAAGAACTTTGGGCTCATTGAATCCACAAGAGTCTCAGCTTTACACTCAGACCCCATTTATGCAGCTCTCAGACTGTTTAGGGACCCCAGGATGCACAAAGACTCACACACAAGAGGACACAATAACACATTTTACTGCAGGAGAAACACTGACTGTTATCAGCATAAAGTGGGCATGTTTATCAACATAAAGTGGGCATGTTATCTGCATAAAGTGGGCATGTTATCTGCATAAAGTGGGCATGTTTATCAACATAAAGTGGGCATGTTATCTGCATAAAGTGGGCATGTTATCTGCATAAAGTGGGCATGTTTATCAACATAAAGTGGGCATGTTATCTGCATAAAGTGGGCATGTTATCTGCATAAAGTGGGCATGTTTATCAACATAAAGTGGGCATGTTATCTGCATAAAGTGGGCATGTTATCTGCATAAAGTGGGCACGTTATCAACATAAAGTGGGCACGTTATCAGCATAAAGTGGGCACGTTATCAACATAAAGTGGGCATGTCGGCAGAGCTTAAAGGGGTTAATACACTGAATTGTGAAAAATAATACATACTATCCATAAATAAATAATAAATAATTCTAACTGTGACAACTAGAAAACTGCCCCGGTTGCTGTTGACAGTCATGTTTGGAGTTCCTCAAGGCTCATTCCTGGGTCCTGTTTCATTTTCTCTGGGCAAACAGTCATACAAAAACAAAATGATATAAATATATAATCAGGTTGAACTAATATTTTCTATATCAAATATTTGATTTGATTTGATTTAATTCTGTCTCTTTTTGGTGTGATTTGAGTGATCTGACCCTTTTATCTGAGGAGCATCCAGCATGCAGCCGCTGTGAACATCCAAAACTCAAACTGGCTCATGCAAAGGACAAAACACACACACACACACACACACACACACACACACACACTCACTGGGAGCCAGTGGACACAGAGAGCCTGAGTGCGTTCGTTGGTTTCTAAAAGCAGAGAAGGTGACCTATTTAAAAGGTTAGTTTCTTAGCCCTGTGGGTGGATTAGGAAAACAAAGCACGAGCACTATATTTATCCTTTTCCTTATCTAATGCTGCAGCCTCATCATGATAAGAACTATGTGCATCTCCCCGCCCCTGGATTAGTGCACTGTCCTCAGACCGCAGCCATGAATAATAACTCACCAACATCCATCTCACTGTGTGACTGGCCACTGGCAACGCTGCGATTTCACGCACTGGATACAGCCATTAGGATGTTTTTACAATAAACTTTATATTATTTGTCATGCGGACGACGGCGGCTCGGAAAACGTGAACCAGCGAGGAGGAGGAGGAGGAGGAGGAAGAGGAGGAGACGGCTCACATTATATCTGTAGCTCAGATCACAGATGAGGAGATTATTTATCTTAGCATGAATATTTATGTTAAACCACTTTACATGTGATATTTCACAGGACTGTTAAGGTAAAACAAGACGTCCATGCAGCTGATTTATATGTGATAAAATATATGAATTCAGATCTGTGTCCTATGAACTATAATATATGATGTATGATCAATTTGAAAATGGCAATACATTTTTTGTTTCTTTGTAAATGTACATTTATATTGTTTGTAACATATAAAAAAGACATGTTCAATTAAACTGTCATAATTACTGAAAATAAAAAGCATGAAGCAAACTGTCTCAAATTACCTGATTGTTTAGTACTATTTTAAATTTTATTATATTTTTCTTTTATTTAAACATTTATTTTATTCTAACACATATTTATTTAAGTCCCTTAAACATTTGAAATCTACCATTTTTATTATTATACCGCATATATATATATATATATATATATATATATATATATATATATATATATATATATAAGCACTTTGAATTGCCTTCGTCATACAACAATAAAAAAATAATTATAAATCAAAAATCCAATTCACGACTTATTATTGTATCTTAAGCAACATATGATTTAATAACTTATATATATATATATATATATATATATATATATATATATATATATATATATATATATATATATATATATATAATAAAAGCTTGCAGATATGGATTGAAAACCTGAGAATATATATTGAAACCAGATAATATATATAAATTCTGAGAATATATGTTTTAAACCCCTTCAGTTAAAACCTTAAATATATTTAGTATTTATTTTCAGACTTGTAATATAATTTTTATTATTTTATTATTTTTGGGAAACGTAAAGCACTTTAAGGAGTTAGAATGGTCAGAAATTCTATAGAAATAATTATGATTATTTGATCTTCTGACATCAAACTGACTGAATGCATCATGTTGGTAGAATCAGCCAATCAGACAACATTCTGTACAACTTTACTGTACTTTTTGTCAAGTTTGTCAAGTCAGGGGGCAAAACTGGTGTTAAATTGACAACAATGAACTGGTTTCTGTCCTGGGATTAAACATGTAATGTGTTATTTTGCTGCTACTGGAGGTCTCTCAGTCAACACAATAACATAAATTGGACCAATGCTGTCATCACCGTCCCTGTTAACCCTGTGGAGCGTCCAAAAGCTCCAAATCATGACACATATGTATGTATCACATAGTGTGTGGCCCAGGGAATATCAGTCAAATTGGTGTCGGGTTGTTTGGATAAGCTTCCTAAAACTTTAATAATTATAATATTATTATTTAATAATTATAACCCTCTGGAGTCTCCAGATAATAATAATAATAATAATCCAGACTTGTTGCCTCCATCAGACTAGAAAACAAAGCAGCGTGGAGCCCTACTGTACATTTACCTCTAAAGTTCTGGCTGTAAACTCCATGAGGCCAGTTTCAGTTTGATGATGATATACCAAGTAAAACTGGAGACAAGCTCAAATAGATTTAGTATCAAATGATAGAACTGGATGGAACCCTCTTATATGTTAGATTTGACACCTTTGGTCACATTTGACACATTTAAAATTCTTTATCGAGCATGATAGTGTTTTGAAAGTTAAAAAAAAAGATTCAAAATCACATTTCATGTTGGACTAAAGGAATAAAAGAGACACAAAATGACAAAAAAAGACACAAAATGAATAAAAAAAGACACAAAATGACCAGAAAAGACACAAAAAGACTAAAAAAAGACACAAAATGACTAAAATAAAGAAACAAAAGACACAAAATGACAAAAAAAAAGACACAAAACGATTAAAAAAGACACAAAATGACTAAAAATGACACAAATGGCTAAAAAAAAATACACAAAATGACTAAAAAAAGACACAAAACCATTAAAGAAGACACAAAATGACTAAAAAATGAGAAGACAGAAAAAAAACCCCAAAAACCCAGACACAAATGACAAAAAAAGACACAAAATGACTTGACGACATGAAAAGGATTAAGAAATGAACAGAATAGCCCAATAAGACTCCATGGAGTTAAGATGCTTCAGTGTTGATGGTTCAGCAGCAGAATCCTCCTCAGAGATCTCCTCCTCTTTATAACCACAGACCTGCTCATTAAAACCAGTAAAAACACTGAATAAAGCAGATTCATGTGAAAAATCAGTGTTTCTTCAATGAGGTTTGGTTCACCAGAGCTGCTGCTGACGTTTACTCATCTCGTCTCTCTGATTACTTCAGATCAGACGTCTAGTGACTTTAATCCTTCGTCTGGTTCAAACAAGAGTCAAGAACAACCAAAGTATAAAGTTTTTTGTATAAATGTGGCTTAAAATTGGATAAAAAGTCTCTTTTTACAGTAAAACACAACAATACTCTGTTTAAAATGACTAATATAATAATTCATCTAGTTTTAAAATAGTGTGTGTGTGTGTGTGTGTGTGTGTGTGTGTGTGTGTGTGTGTGTGTGTGTGTGTGTGTGTGTGACTCTGTGGTACTTGAGGTCTTGTTGCCAGTTACAGAGGGAAACGGTAACCATAACAACAGGTAACCACTAACAACCAGCATCCGTTAACGACTGCAGCTCACAAATTATCTCTCTAATTACAGCTCGGCTCGGCTCGGAGCTGCTGCTGCTGATAACAACAACAACAACGACAACGACGAGCTGCAGGTCACAGCGACAACAACCTGCTCACACACTTTATACCAGGAGAAATACTTTGAGTGATGCTTTTATTGTGGAGGCTTCACTTCATCCAACAGCCTCTAATATCTTCTCTTGGTTTAGTTTACTTTCTTTACGCCCCTTCATACAAAACTTTACAAAACTGGACATTGATTGTACTGTATTTAAGTACAATTTTAAGCTATTTTACTTGAGTATTTCCATTTTATGTAACTTTTACTTCTCTACATTTTAGAGGTAGATATTGTACTTTTTCCTCCACTACATTTAGCTGACAGCTTTAGATACTTTTCATATCAAGATTTAACATAGAAAAACACATGATACATTTAAAGTTATGAGACATTTTCTTTTTTCTAGTTAAAGTGTATATTAAGTAGTTGAAATGCTGCCTACATTAGCCCCTTTCATAGTGCCATCACGCAAATGTCCTGTTATATTGCCAGAAAGATTTGTGCCAGCTTTTCGTTCATAGTGATTCCGCGAAAGCAAAGTCATATTCATACCCTTTCATAGTGCAGTCCGGCATCACGGAACGAGGTGGGAGGAGACGATAATGAAGTGAGTCAGAACAGCAGCAGTGTTGTGCAGTAGCATAGTGCTAATGGCTAACAGTTAGCTCTGTAGCAGTACAGTGTGTATGTGCTAATAGGCTAACAGTTAGCTCTGTAGCAGTACAGTGTGTATGTGCTAATAGGCTAACAGTTAGCTCTGTAGCAGTACAGTGTGTATGTGCTAATGGCTAACAGTTAGCTCTGTAGCAGTACAGTGTGTATGTGCTAATAGGCTAACAGTTAGCTCTGTAGCAGTACAGTGTGTATGTGCTAATAGGCTAACAGTTAGCTCTGTAGCAGTACAGTGTGTATGTGCTAACAGGCTAACAGTTAGCTCTGTAGCAGTACAGTGTGTATGTGATAACAGGCTAACAGTTAGCTCTGTAGCAGTACAGTGTGTATGTGATAACAGGTTAACAGTTAGCTCTGTAGCAGTACAGTGTGTATGTGCTAACAGGCTAACAGTTAGCTCTGTAGCAGTACAGTGTGTATGTGCTAACAGGCTAACAGTTAGCTCTGTAGCAGTACAGTGGATATGTGCTAACAGTTAGCTCTGTAGCAGTACAGTGTGTATGTGCTAACAGGCTAACAGTTAGCTCTGTAGCAGTACAGTGTGTATGTGCTAACATGCTAACAGTTAGCTCTGTAGCAGTACAGTGTGTATGTGCTAACATGCTAACAGTTAGCTCTGTAGCAGTACAGTGTGTATGTGCTGCTGCTGCAGGAGGTGTTCACTTAGCGATCTCTGTTTGTTTACAACAAGCACAGGACACTCACAGTTAGCATGCTGGTTTGTTTACGATCAGTGGCGGACACCACATGTACAGTTTGATCAAATATTCTGCTTCGCCCCGATGGCCGTTCATAGTAGTTATGAAACGGCTCTATGAAAGGGGCTAGAAATGCATCAATATTAACAATACAATACTTTTACTTCAGTAAGTTTTGAATGAAGGACTTTTACTGTAGCGGAGTCATTTCACAGTGTAATTACAAATTATATTTGTTCATTTATTGAGGTCATGTAAATATTAAAATTCAGTACGGGGCATCTGTACAGTCTTTGACCTCACGTTAGAATGTTTTGTTACTTGTCAGAATAATTGAGGCATAAGAATCAGAATTGTTATGATTCGGACTGTTTGAATGTGTTAGTCAAGGAGAGGCCTGTAAGATGCCTTAGGTTAAATGAAACAGGCCAGCCAACACCACCAAGGATTTTATATCAAATTTATAGGTGTCTTTCATCTTATTGCCACAAAATAACACAAATACATTTTCAGAAAGAAATGTGTGGTATTAGGTTGAATTTAGCAGGCTGAGGTTTGATGATTTAGGCTCTGTTTACATGGTGACGGTCTGAACAGAAGACGCAAAAGTGGCGCCGCGTCTTCACTTTTTATTCTTCCTTTTTTAGGAGGAAATCTGTTGCATACGGTGAGGCTAAAGTGTGTGAATGGGATTTGGTATCATGCCAGGCGGCATCACTTAAAGCCATAAGAGCATCTTTGGCCATGTGGAAGTTTTTACGCCACGCATTTAAACAAAATCTGTGAGTCGTCTGTCCTGCACGGACTTTGTAGCTCTTTATAGCGTGTTGCTGTTCAGAGGCTGGATGATGTTTGGACTCAGAGAGGACCAGCTGACCTGCAGCATCATCTTCACCGTGGAGACACGAAACCCTCAGACATCAATCTGAGTCTGGGATCAGAACACAACGAGCCGCTTCCCCCCCAAAAAAACTCACATTCTCTTTTAGTAAACCGGGACTTTGTGCAAATAAAATGGCGTGTTGCTTTAATGCACCTGTCAGCCATCATAACAGCAGCGGCACAGATTTGTTCCCCAGCGTGTTTTCGTGTGTGTGTGTGTGTGTGTGTGTGTGTGTGTGTGGGTACAGTACAGTGAAACGTCAGATTTGGTGCATGTGAGGAGACGAGCGGCGCCGCGGGGCTGACAGTAGGCCTGAGTCAGACTCCCCAACACCTGAGGGAGCTTCACTAACCTCCCATCATCGCCATCATCTGTGTGTGTGTGTGTGTGTGTGTGTGCATGCTTCACACTGTGCATGCACTCGTCTGTGTGTTAAATATGTGTGTGTGTGTGTGTGTGTGTGTGTTTGTGGGCTCAGGGCGGCTGCGTGGAGAGAGTGGCGTGGAGGCAGAGCGGAGGAGCGAGCTCCGATGAGTTTAAGAAGTCTTGACAGCAGATGCCTGCATAATAACACACAGAGAGGACATGTGCAAGCAGGAAAATCAAGGACACCACGTCATGCGTGCCAGTCATTTAAAGTCACAGTTTCCTCTCGCTGCACACAGATTATGAGCAGAAAAGGCTGCAGATGCTGCTAAATGGATTTGTAAATCAGTGCCGTGAAAGATAGCCGGCCGCGGATTTAAAACACTATCTATGTATTCTGATGAGCGGCGTTGCTAGGGAGAGACCAGCCTTCTCTTTTTTTATTTATTTATTTATTTTTAAGTGTGATTGGTGATTGGTGGCTGCAGTCAGATTTGTCAGTGAGCGTTTGAGCAGATGCTGATGAGGAGGAGGAGGAGGAGGAGGAGGAGGAGGAGGAGGAGGAGGCCGGTTCAGCTCCGGCCCAAAACCTTCAACCATCCAACGTCCCGGCTCGGTAGATTCACCAACAGATGACAAAACCAGAAAACACACAAGTCAAAAAAAACAATGTACATACAGAGAAACAGGCCTAACAGCTAACACAGTTAAATTTCTTTTTCTGTAATGTTGTGTCTTTTTATTGTAATTTTATGTTTATTTTTGGTCTTGTGTCTTTTTTTGTAATTTTTTATCTGTTTTGGTATTTTATTGTCTTTTTTTGCCATTTTATGACTATTTTTTGTCTTTTTTTCCTTTGTCATTTTGGTTTTTATTGTCATTTTATCACAATGTTTCCTATTTTTTCCCCCATTTTTGTAATTTTTGTTAATTTTATTTCTTTTTTTGTCATTTTGTATCTTTTTGTATTTTTATGACTATTTTTGTCATTTTATTACTTATTTTTTCTTTTTTTTTTCCTTTGTCATTTTTTTTTGTCATTTTATCACAATTCTTCCTATTTTCTTCCCCTTTTTTGTAATTTTGTGTGTTTTTTTGTAATTTTGTATGTTTTTTGTTAATTTTCTGTGTTTCTTGGTGAGTGTTTGAGCAGATGCTGATGTGTAGGAGGAGGAGGAGGAGGAAGAGGAGGAGGCGGGTTCAGCTCCGGCCCAAAACCTTCAACCATCCGACGTCCTGGCTCGTTCCAGATTCACTGACAGATGAGAAAACCAGAAAACACACTGGTCACGTCTCCGCCTGTCGCCTGCATCATCACAGTGCAGGAAGCGATCTGAGTGTTTTCACATTGTGCTGTGGAGAATCCTCCGTCAGTGTCAGATGGGCTCCGATCTACCGCCTCTTCACCATAACACACCAGTGAGTCTAGCTGCCTTTATGGGGACCAGTCGGTCCTTTAATGGACATTTATGACAGGTCCTTGACTGTTTAAAGGGCCACTTGAAGGGTTAAAGGTCCCGTTCATCTTAATTACAGATCAGTCACTCAGACGTATAACAGCCCTAGTTTCTGACAGCAACCTTTCTAATGCAACACACATCATATAAAGCAGTGATTCCCAACAGGGGGGGCCCGACCCCCCCAGGGGGGCGCCAAAGATACATGGGGGGTCGCAAAGCCCTTGTGATTTTAAGGGATGTAATAAATCTAATGTGTTAAATATAGATGGGTCAGCATTTAATTCATTAGAGGGACAAAAACAACTAAGTAAGGACTTCATTAAATGTTTATTCATTTATTTAAATAGAAAAATCACTATAGAAAAGTTTAAAAATAAAGGCTATCGCGAGAATAAGGACATGTGTAACATCCCTCCTGCAGTATACACAGGTAACCTCACCTAGCGGTAACCTCACCTAGCGGTAACCTCCCCTAGCGGCAACCTCACCTAGCTGTAACCTCACCTAGAGGTAACCTCACCTAGTGGTAACCTCACCTAGCGGTAGCCTCACCTAGAGGTGACCTCACCTAGCGGTAACCTCCCCTAGCGGCAACCTCACCTAGCTGTAACCTCACCTAGAGGTAACCTCACCTAGAGGTAACCTCACCTAGCGGTAGCCTCACCTAGAGGTGATCTCACCTAGCGGTAACCTCGCCTAGCGGTGACCTCACCTAGTGGTGACCTCACCTGGCGGTAACCTCACCTGGCGGTAACCTCACCTAACAACAGAAACACAGAGCTAATGGAAAAATGTCGAGGGGGGGTCGCCAAAGTTTAGAATGGTAAAAATGTGGGTCCCTCAAGAAAAAGGTTGGGAACAGTGATCTAAAGGACATTTTCTCAGGTTCTCATGTATTTAAAGTGTCGATTGGAAGTCACAATTCCAGTTCAACCAAACTACAGATACATTTAAACCTTTATTTGATAAATAACAGCAAATATAGCAAGAAAATATGTGTACAGAAGGTATGAAATGCACCAAAAAAGGTAATAATTTGAAATTAACATTGAATATATGTCATATCAGCCATAAGAGCAAAACACATCAAACTTTGTCTGTGTTTTAAAGGACATTTTTAGCAGGTCTTCATGTATTTAAAGTGCCATTTGGAGGTTAAAGGTGAAGTTCATCAAAACTGCAGAACATTTACTCCTTTTATTTGATAAATAGCAGCAAATATAATAAGAAAAACTGGGGACAGAGGTTATGAAATGCAGGAAAACGGTCAGAAAACAGAATCAAATGATGTCGTATCAGTCATAAAAGCAACACAAGTCGAACTTGGCAGTGTTTTAAAGGACATTTTTTTGTTGGTCTTCATGTATTTAAAGTGCCGCATGGAGGTTAAAGTTCCAGTTCATCCAAACTACAGATACATTTACTCCTTAATTTGATAAATATCAGCAAATACAGCAAGAAAAACTGTGGACAGAGGCTTGTAAAATGCAGGAAAAAGTTCACAATCAGAATCAAATTCAGGACGTTAAATCGTATCAGTCATAAACGCTAAAAACATCAAATTTGTCTTGAGTGTTTCTAAATTTAATGCACGTTAAATGAGACATTTCACTTTGTTGCTGAGAAATCGTGGAGCACATGAGGGGGTTTTAATTTCTAAGGTGAAGGAGACGCAGTGATTTTTTTTAGACGTCTCTTTCAAGGTAGAACACGACTGTTTCAATAGTTTTGGTTTTTCATGAAATAGAAGGCCGTAGCAGCAAAACGAAGGAAAAAGTGATGAACCTGACTAACTATATAGTGACTGAGAATAAAAACATAGTGACCTGATATCTGCTCTGCTCCTCAAGGTAATGTGAATATCAGAAGCTGTATTTATTATAAAATTAGAGTCTGAAGGGTTTTATAAATAAATCTGTCATTGGTTCATGCAGAAACCTTTTCCTTAAACATATACATGACGCTACTGTATGTTGGGACAGTTCAGTCCATCATATTGATTTATTCATTCTGCACAATGCAATCATTTCTGGGACAATATATCATCTCACAGAGGACAAATCCACAGGAAACTCCAGTCGTGTTTCCATCAATAACTTTCTTTGCACGTTTTGAAGATTCTCACGAGGAACACGGAAAAACACCAAAATCCAATAAAACTTTTTTTTAAATTTGCATAAAAGTTGCATGACTGGTCAGCTTTTTCCTCTAATATGAAATACGTTTAGAAGTTGAATCTTATTCCTGATCTTTTTCTCCTGTTTCCTGACAGATTAGCTTACAGCAACACATCACACTGCCACCTGCTGGTCAAAGAACGCTACTGCAGCTTTGTTTATTTGCACTGAACCAGCTGATGGAAACTGTTTTTATCAACACTGAGATTTGGATCCACCTTCTGCTAAATAGACTAAATATATCTCTTAACCTGTGTGACATTTTACAGGTGCATCTCAATGAATTAGAATATCATAGAAAAGTTTATTTATGTC